>NW_022985559.1:660553-673077 GCF_010093815.1 Pseudovirgaria hyperparasitica
TCTATATAAGATTACTCGTGTAATTAATGACTAGGCGTACGAGTTATAACTCCCTCCTACGTTAAAGATATATAATATATTCTATATTACGCTTCTCGAGCTATTTTATGCCTTATTATTACCGGATTATTCTAAATAGATACTATATAAAGTAGTTACGTAAGAAGGTATAGATATCTATAAAGTTAAGTAGATACTTAGCTAGTAACGCGCCGAAGATGGCACGTGGCTATATAAAATTTATTAGAAAGGATATAATCCTAACGAAGATACTTAGGAACCTATAATAAATATTAGTAAAGTAGCGATATTAGTATATAAGTAGCGATTAGCAAAGGAAGCCGCGGAATTATAGAGAATTATACTAAAGTACGGCGATTCGACGTTTTTTAGTATAGTTTAGCGCTAAGGACGGCCGCCTAAAAGGAAGAAGGTAAAAGAGATATAGATCTTTAAAATATTCTAAGGAATTAAGGAACTTCCTTAGAAAGTTCGAACTTAGAACTTTAAAAAATTTAACTAAAAAAGAGACTTAGAAAAATGATTTACTAAGAGAAATGGACATTAAAAATCGGTGCCGATTGGTATAGATTGGTATAGATTACTAAAGAGGCTACGAAGTCTTACGAACCGCGTCTACGTCGTCGTAGCTAGGCAATACCTCTTCGGAGGTAGCAAGAGATTCGGAGCGGCGTTAATGGCGACCTCGTCGTCGCTAGGTAGGTGGTTATAGAGTTTTCGCGACGCGTTACTCTATAGGGACCACACCGTAATAAACTAGCTAGGATAGTATATACTTCTATCCTATTCTTAATTAACGCGTTAAGAGGAGTCCACGAGGATACTAGGATAAGAAAACCATCTAACGCGCTACTACTATGTCGAAAGTAGACCTAAATCTACCTTACCATATAGGTAGAGAAAGCGGAAGTCTTAGTAGCGCGATAGGACACCTCGAGACTTAAATGGCTCTAGATATATAAGAATTAGCGAGAAATCACGTCGAGGGTAACTATAAACTACTACGGATAAACTTATTAAGGCTAACTCTCCTATAGTATTAAACTACGTTTATTAAGACGCCTAGCGCGACCACTAGTAGTACGACTCTATTAAGACCTTTCGCTCGATATGGGATACCGCTTAGGTCTAGAATAGATAGAGCGGCTCCCGCGTATAAGAGATGTTATAGTCTACCGTAGAAGGTAGGGTACTAGTATATATAGATAATAGTACACGGATATAGATAAGAGACGGCTATAGGGACCTATTAAAAAGTAGTAGAAATAAGTTAGGTTAGTAGGTAGAGAATACTTAAGTCGCCTAGGCGCGTCACGCGAGTATACACGTATAGAATTTAAAGGATACTCGCCTATAAGACACGGTCGGCCCATTATAGAGAGATCCTTATAGGTAACGCGAAACCGGATAGTAGCTATACTTAAAGGCGGGGCGTGGTATATAGTAGTAACTACTAGCTCTAAGGACCTTACCCCTTTAATAGGCTCTAACCTTTAGTATATCTAGAAGTAGGCGGGATTACGTCCTGGCCGGGGAGACTACTATATAGCCCGAGAGAACGGATGCGCGTATCGATTTATAAAGAGATAGAACGTGTCGCTAGGCACGTACGCTAGTAATATGGGTTTAAGGAGTAAACCTCGTAGTTTCCTAGCTAGAGAAGGCGTCGTGCCCCTCTTCTAGTAGAGCCGGAGGTATAAGTCTAAAGGGGATGAGATAAGGCGAAAATAGGAGTAGGGCCTAATGGTATAGGGTACGTCGAACCTATAGGAGTTATCCGACTTCGAACTAGAGGCTTAAACGAGACCACGAGAAATGCGTCCAGTGGGTAAAGCGCCACGGAGCAAAATTCGCACCTAAAAAATACTAGCTTATATACTTTATTAACCGCCGTAGAGGATAGGCTACTAGGGAGAGGGCACGTCGCCCCTAAATCGACGCCTTTATAGAACCACTAGCATAGAGCATACGAGCACTCGGCGTTATAATCGATAATAAGCTAAAATAGGGACCATAGGTGGCACACGCCGTCTCTAGAGCCCTCTAGATAGAAACCGCTATACGCTGGATTATAGTATCCACGTAGGGAATAGCCCGGGATAAGGCGAGATAGCTATACGTCTCTCTAGTACGCCCAGCCTTTATATATAGACACGAGTACTAGTATACGGCCCTTATATAAGCTTGGCGGGCAAAGCTTAAGTCTATATAAAACCGTATACTCGGCCTTATCTCTAGTATATATAAAGCTACTAATACGACGCTTCTCTAACGCGAGATAAACGTAATAAGTATATAGGACTTCTACTAGATATAGAGACTTATATACTTTACTAAATAATAAGTATAAGAATATAGAGGAGATAGGGTATATACCTTCGCTATACTACGTACACGTATCCGCACACATTACTAGGCCCTCCCTACTATAGAATAAACTCAAGTATAATATAAATACTATATAGAGGCGGACTTAAGCTAGACTATATAGGAGGTTCGAAATAACCCGGATGCCGTCCCGAGCTAATAGAGCCCTAAGGAGCTTAGCCGCGTTATGCGGTCGTAGATCTAGGATAAATAGAGGGAGGTACTTAAAGCCTAGTGGGCCTCCTAATAGGATAGATATCTAGAATAGATCTAAGGGCCTTAGAAGGAATCGAGTAAATAGATATATAAAGGGCTAACGAAGGCCTAAGTATCTATACTCCTCTAAGCCTAAATAGACGCTATAGGTCTCCTATATTACCTCTACTAGAGAGGCGTCCTAGATATATCTCCCTAGTACGAGGACTACGGCCGGAGAGGTATAATACGCCACTACCTCGCGACGTACTCTAGTCTCTATACCCTAAGATAAGCCCTCGTCCGTATAATAAGGACCTCCGATATTACGTAATAGCTTAATAAGTACTCTAAGAACATCGCCTAATAGATACTTATATACCTTCCTCTCCCCTAGTTCTAGTAGACCCGCGTATATATGCCGGAAGAAGCCCAATATATACTAGAAGAACCCCGGTATACGTCGGAAGAACCCCGGGAGAACCGCGATTATTAGTTAAGGGCAGCCCTTAACTAATAATCTCCGCACCTATACGTGCTACCTAAGGGTAAACCATTATAATATAGGCTATAGATCTATAGATAGCCCCTAGGGCTATATACATATAAAGAACGAGAGGATAGACAGAGCGTAGTCATGGATATAAGGGAGTTTTTCCTATTCGTAGGTTTCTTCTTATATAGTAGCTTAGACTAGAGGAGGCATGCGCCTATAGAGTGGTACTCTACCTAGTTTACCAATATTATTATTATTATTATTATAGATTACTAAAGAGATTAAAGAAGTTATTATTAAAGAAAGATAAAATTAAGAAAGCTAAAAGAAAATATAAAGATCTATATAGATCTATATAAACTCATACTAATCTATCTAGAAGAAGTAAGATCACTTTAAAATTAAAACTAAAAAACTAAAAACGCTAGATAAAAGAGACATATTAGTACTAATCAGTATAGATCTAAACCGATTAAGTTAGAGTAGGAGTAGAAGTACTAATTACCGCGATGGTTATATCTAATTCCTTCTACTAGTTCTTATTTAGTATAGTATAGAGCTTTATAATATAAGTCTCTAGCCTTTCGTTCCGACGCTATAAATTCTATATAGCGCGCCTTATAACTATAAACTCCTCTATAGAAACCTACGGAGCGGCGGGACCTAGGATAGAGAGAGACGGACCGGCGCGGGCACGCTAAGAATTATATAAATTAGCGAAAAGATTTAACGATCGGTATAGAACCATATACCTTTAGTATAGAAACTTCTAGATTAGAGCTATCTTCCCTAAATTTACGGCTCTTTAGCACGCGCGAGGAAGGAACCTTAGCCTTTTTACTAGAACCTTTTCTAGGAATTCTAATATCGCTAGTATATAGAAAGAAGTCCGAAGTAGTAGAGATTTTAGCACTATTATAGAGATTAATATATATTAGTAAGAATCTATAATAATTTAAGAAAAACGATATTACCTAGTAATCGCGGTAATAATAGCTATAGTAGATTCTAATAAATCCTTACGGATCTTATTAGAATCGTACTCCTAGGCGTAACCCTTACCTTAGATATATAGCTTATAGAAAGCCTTCTCTAAGGCGTTACGATTGGTAGTACCACGCTTCTTATTAGTAGGGGTTACTAGAGGCCTAGTAGTAATCTATACTAATATAAGTAAATCTACGTAAAGTTCTTCGAACTTACTTAAATACCTATAAGTAATAACGCTTCTTAGTTATATAAGTACCGTATATTATAGATTTAGTACTACCGTAAGTAATATATAATAGAAAGTAATAACTATAATAATATATAGCTAGATTATTAGAGCCCGGCCTAGGTCGGGGTAGATGTAATGGATATAACTAAGGTGTTACTACAATGGTAATTAAGATATATTATAATTTAACTTAGAGAGAATAGGGATAAGCCGTATGGTTATAGCTTTAAGTATAGTCTTAAGCGAGGTCACGTGATACCCCTATACTAGTCTCTATCCGTCCCGGCTCCGTTATATAATACTAGAGATAAGGTAAAGCCGAAGTCCATAATATACCCTTATTCTCTAGAATCGTCCTAGGGACCGGCTTAGTATTTTATATAATAATAACCGGCTCGGTTAGGTCTTAGGTTTACGGTCTTTATATCGTACTATATAATAACCGTAGGGCTATATATTCCTTCTAGTAAGGTGGTAGCTTTTTATAGTAGCGTCCTAGCGGTTACGTGGTGGAGGTTAGTTCCTTATATCATGGCGTCGTAGGTTATATAATTATAAGGTAGTAGAATCCTATAGTTATATCGTGGCGGTCACGTGGCGGAGGTAGGCTCCTCGTATTACGGCGTGCCGCGTCGGGTTATATAAAGGTAGGGTAGCCTACGCACGAACCGCGCGTCCCGTTTTATTATTATCCGTTTTAAGACCGGCTACTCTCCGGGCTAGGGGTTATATAGTAGTAGTAGGGTAGCTTGCGTATAACCCGCGTTTATTATTATTATCGTCCATTTTAGAACCGGCTCTACCCCGGCCTATACGATTTTCCCTAACGTGAGTATATAGGTCCCACGTCTAGCGACTTTCTTCTTCCTTAACTACCCTTATACCTACTATCTCGATACCGCGTAGTAGCTACTATAATATTAGTAAACTCGTATACCACCTCGTAGCTTCTATACTATTATTATAAGCACTCTAGGCCTAAATAGTCCTATTATAGAAGCCGGCGCCGTCTCGGCGGTGGCTATAGATGCTAGAGGTTAAGACCCTAATAATCGTCGCGCGTCTAGGCGCTAGGAACCAGCCGATCGCACCGTGAGTAGGTCCTATCCCTACGCCGTTCCTTATACTAACTAGATAGACTATTCCTTCTACCGTACCCCGATAGGCCAAGCCTATTTACTATATAGAGCTATATGTTATAGAGGGTAACTCGTTAGAAGACGAGCGCACTAAGTCCGTATACTTCGCATATTGCATATACATAAAGGCCCTAGAGAAAACTAGGGTGCTTAGGTATGTGCCGTCTCTACGCCGTAGCGGCGCCTACTAATCTTAGAGTATAGCTATAAGCCTAGCCGCGGTACTAACTATATAAAGTACTATACGTCGAAGGGGATCTACTTATAGAATACTAAGGAGCTCGCCATGTACCCGGTCTTACGTAAGGCGTAGAGTCGTCTTAAAAAGTTTATATACGAGTCGGTTAATAATAACTTCAGCCATATAACGAATTATGGTAGTCGCGGCCTAGACCCGATAAAGCCTTCGTCCGGTAAGTAGCCGTGTATAAACTCTAAGTTCTACCGCCTATACGAGAACTATAAGTCTAACTTAGAGATTACCTATATTACGTAACGTAACGCTAGTATTATTAGTTAGGCTCCCGTAACGCCTTATTATGGTACTATAACGTTATTTAAGCCGCCGTATTGCGGTAGTAGTAACCGTGGCTAGATTAGTAGCGTGATTCACTAGATAAATTAGTACGTATCCTATAACGAGGCCTAGATAGGTAAGCTACGTACTAGTATCGGTACCTTATAGGTATATAAGCTTTATAAGCCTAAATGCCTATTCTAACGCGTGATATAGGGCACCATATAGTAAGTCGCGTCTAGGTTGGCCCGCCTAGCAGAGCTACCATCTCGCCGCCTTATTACTTAGGTAGTTATAGAGGATAAGGAGCCCTTATTAGGTAGTAGCCGCTCGCGCCGACCCTAGCCCGTAGGCCATAGGGAGTCGCCGACTCGGAGCTCTCGCCATCGCCCTATTAGGCCCCCCCGGCTCCCTATTACCGCCCCTCCTTATAAGTCCTCGCCGCCTTATCATTAGCCCCGGACCTCTTCTCGCTACCGTGACCGCTCCCGGTTCTACGAGCGTCGTAGCCGGTCCCCCGCCCGCCGTAATCGGTCTCCCCACCGTCGTAACCGGTTATATAACCGTCGGGACCGGTCGCACGACCGTCGCTATCGCTCGGGTAGCCGTCGGCACCGTTCCCACGAGGATCGTTAAGCGTCGCGCCGCTATCGGTCGCCGGCCCGCCCCCGCTATAACCCTCCCGTGGACGAGTACGACTCGCCCTCGCTACCCGCCTAGATTAATAGCCGCCGCCGTTGTTAGGAGACAGCCTAGAGGAGGACTAGGTAACTAACCTTATGTTAGGATTTACGGATAAGGACGGCACCAGCCCTAGCGCCGTGTAAACCTAGGGTAGGGCTAGGTAAATAACCTTTTTATGTCTTAAGGCGGGTATCGGTTTATTATTAGGTTATACTAGGTACTAGCATTTGGCGTTTATTTCTTTCTTTCCTAAAATCTCTACTCTTATATTAGGTTATCGGGGCCGCCGTAGGCCTATAATAGTAGAGTAATATTACTACTTAGGGATGCATTAGAGTCGTAGGCCGTTATATAATTAAGCGTCGCTATATCTAGACTCGAACTAGTCTAGCGCCTCGGTGTCTTCTACGTCCTTAAGTAGGACCTATATTAGTTATAACTACCCTTTCTACTTTACGAGCATCTATCGCTTATTCTACCCCCATATATTTTTCGTATATAGAATGTCCTTAACCTCGTACTCCACGACGTCCTCGTCTACTTTATTAAGCTCGAGCGCCGGGCCCGGGCGGGTATTAAGCCGCTCTTAGCTAGGTAGGGGGTCCTCTACGGCGCGCTTAATAAGACTTATATAGACCATTTTATAAAGGTCTCTAGGGAGGTCGAGGGTTACTATTAAGGGGGTAGGTTAGACTATAACCCGGTATTTTACCTATAGCTAGTCGAGCTTCTGGCTCGGGCGGTTAGTCTTCACGTTCCGGAGGGAGAACTATACTATATTACTAACCTCGAAACGCTCTACCGGGCGTTATAACCGGTTTACCGAGTCTTAGAAGCGCTACTCGGCCTAGGTAATAGCCGCTTAAGCTAAGGTAGCGCCGTCCTAAAGGTGTTTAAGGAAATTTATAGCCCGACCTTTTACTAAGGTCGTAGAGGCGTTAGGGAGTAGCTACTATGGTAATAGTTCGACGTAGTATCCGTTTAGAAGTAAGTTTAGCGCTATACCGGTTACTAATAAGGTGCGGTTATTAAGGGCGAGCTAATATACCGGGAGATATTCCGGCTAGTTAGTTTACTCGAAAGTTACTATAACGCGTAGTACGGCCTATACCTCCTGGTTCGTACACTTAGTACTACTATCTATCTACGGGTAGTAGGCCATAGAGAGATCCTAGCGTATACCTATTATAGAGTAGAGGGTTATCTAGAACTACCTAAGCTAGTCCGAGCCCCGGTCCATGATTATCGACTAGGGGAACCTCTAGAAACGCTACTACGTGTTACGGAACCGCGTAGCGTAGTCCTCGGCTACTATAGAGGTTATTACCTCTAGCTAAATAAACTTTAAGAGCTAGTCCGTAATAATAAGAAGATATCAGGGCCGGGACAGGTCCGATTAGGGGAGGTTAGTTATAAAATCTAGAGAAATTTAGGACTAGAACCGGTCCGGCGTCGGAAGAGGCTAGAGGAGGCTAGGGGCCTTACGTCGGTTTACGTGGGCCCTATAGTAGTTATAGTTTTATATAAACTACCGGATATTAGTCTATATCCGCTCCTAGTAGTACTCCCGCCGAATAGCTACGTAAGTCTTATTCTTACTAGGATGGCCCGCGAGGGGGGAGGTATAGGACTTCTAGATAATAGTCGTGGTAAGGGGTTCCTACTCGGGTACCTAAATAACCCCCTACTATATTAGTATTCTATATACCGATATAGCATAGTCTATAACCTATTTAGTAGTAAGCGCCTCCGGTAGAAAGAGGCGTGCCCCGCCTACTACGGCCCCGTAGCGGGCCTAGTATACCGGGACTAACCGAATGGCCTAGTCCTAGAGCTTCTAGAGGTGGGGGTCGGTAAAGATACTTCGTCTCTAGGGGAGATAGGACTCCCTAGAGCGGGTGCTTACTAGTACTATTCTAATAGCCCGTGGGGTTATAAGCCGTCCCCTTAGGAGGGACTTTTTAGATAAGTCCTAGTTACGGCGGCTTAGGGTATCCGGGCGGGCCGCCTAGGATCCCGGCCGGTATATAAGGTTATAGTTAAATAGTATAAGCTAGTCGGACCATCATTACTACCGTAGGATAAGAAGGTAAGACTTAGTAAAGTGCTCGAGGTTTTTATAGTCTATATAGACTATAAAGGGGCGGTAGACGCTTCGGAGCTTAGGTTCCCACGCCTAGAGATACTAAACTACTATAAGGAGCTCCTTATTATAGATCGTATAGTTCCGCTAAGCGGCCGTAAGGGCCGCGGAATAGTAGGCCACCGGGTACTAAATACCCCGAACCTTTTAGGATAGGCATCTACCTATTACGTGTCTAGAGTAATCCGCCTCGACTATTATATCGCGTGTCTCGTCCTAGAACTAGAGGATTAGCCCGGTAATAAAAGCGTTCTTTAGCGTATTAAACGCGCGGTCCTTAGCCGGGCCCTAGTAGAAGGCCGTCCCGGCCTTAGTAAGGGCGTGGAGCGGGGCCGCTATAGTAGAGAAGTTAGGGAGGAAGTTATAGTAGAAGTTTACGAACCTAACGAACTACCGGACGCCCCGGACCGTAGTTAGGGGCTTCTAGTCCCGGATAGCGGTAATCTTCTCCGGGTTAGGGCGGATTAACTCCCTAGCGGTAATAACGTAACCTAGGTACCGGACCTCCTTAGTAGCGAAACGGCATTTAGTAAGGTTATAGTAAAGGTCCGCCTTTATAAGGAGAGATAGGATAGTTTTTATAGCGGCCTAGTGGTCTTCTAACGTGCCCGGGGTATATATAAGAATATTATTAAGATACGCTATATAGGTAACCCCGAGGACCCCACTTAGTACCCTATTAATATAGCGCTAGAAGGAGGTAGGGGCGCCGGAGAGACCGAAAGGGAGAACTATCTATTCAAAGAGGCCGAACCGGGTGTAGAAGGCCGTCTTATATTCGTCCCCGGCGGCGACCTATAGTTTATAAAATACCGCCCGGATGTCTACCTTACTAAACCACGATATATTACTAATGGTATATAGGGTCTCGCGTATAAGTGGTAGCGGGTATCGGTCCTATTCGGTAATACTATTAAGGGCCCTATAGTTAATATATAGCCGCTACTTCCCTCCCGGCTTAGGGATAAGGAGTACTAGCGCCCTAGCCGCTAAGGAGCTAGCCCGTATCTATCTCTTATCTATAAGATCCGTAAGCTAGCGACGGAGCTCTATAAGTTATTCCCGAGACATGGCGTAGAGCGGTCCCTAGGGGAGGTTCATAGGGGTTCCCGCCGGTATAGACTTAATGCGGATATAGTAGTCGGTATTCCCTCTATGGGGAGGCAGCGCTAACGCCTTTTCCTTATTAAAGAGATCGCGGTAGGCGTATAGTATTAATAGGAGCGGGCGCCTATCCTCTGTAAGCTCGGTTACGTCCTAGTTAGATACTAGAGGTGACTAGGGGAGTATAAGTTATAGGAGGCGGGTGACGTCGCGGATACTAGTAGCGACTACTCGCCTACGGCGGTAAGCCGTCTCTAGACCCCTAGGAATACGGCCCTTCTCGGTAAGGACCCGGATACTTATTAGGCGCCTATAGGCATTAATATCCCGGGCTATAAGGCCGTGGGCACGGTAAAGCGTGATTTCGCCTATGCGTATATCGATAACGGCGCCGGCCTAGTAGAGCCACGGGCTCCCGAGGATAAGGTCCCGGTCTAGCCTAGATACTATATAGGCGGTAAGGTGTTATCGCTACCCCGCGATATTATACTAGATGGTAACGACTTCTATAATCTCCGGTCCTAACGCTCTATTAGCGGCGAGAGCTACTCGACGACGTAGGACCGGGATACACGACTTAGCTACATCCGCCGTAAGGGCCGGGCTAACTACCGCGAAACACTCGCACCCTATATCTACTAAGGCGTCTATATACTTCCTATCCTAGAGGAATAGCGATATAATAGGTGGGGGTCTATCTATAACCCGAGCGGGCACGCTATTCTCTAGGTTGGAGCTATTATCTAGGTCACCTATAGCTTCGTTCCTTACCGAATATAGTAACGTCCCCCGACCCGGGCTTTAGTAGAGGGCTATGCTTCCCCCGCCTTAGAGTTAGAATTAGTATTATTCTAAGCTAGGGCCGTAACCTTAAGCGCTCGTATATTAATAGCGTTTAGATAGCCCTAGTATTAGTAGCTAGCCTAGCTATACTAGGTATACACGCCCGCCGTGCGGCGCTCCTAGAATAAGTCCTTTGGGATCTACGAAGGAGTCTCTTTCTTCTTAACCCCGTCCCTACCCTTTACTATTAGGGACGCGGCTCGCTCCTTACCCTTTATCTTAACGGCCTTAATAGTAACCGCCGACATCGCCGTGTCGCCGTCCTTATCCTTACTAGGTCTATTTTAAGGTACGGCGCTTTACCTAGTGCGGAGCCGAAATAACTCTATATCTATACTAATATTCCGAAGGCGGCCTATGGCGGCCTCGTACTAGTCCGGGAGGCCCCGGTTTAGAGCTACTATCTAGGTCTTCTAGTTAAGGCCGTCCCGGAGCTATATAAGCTTCTAGTCGTCGGTCTAGTATATTCCCCTAGCCTTCTAGAGGGTAGTATAGAACCGCACGAAGTACTCCGTGAACGGCTCCTTTACCTTTTATATAATTATATTTAACCGCTAGAGGGCCCGCTCTTTAGCATGTGTATCTCCGAACTAGAATTTAAGGTAGTCTAAGAACGCGTGCGGGTCCTAGTTGCTGTTTAGCCCCCTAGTAGAATATACGGCACTAACCCCCCTCTATACCTTAGGCGCTAGATTAGCCTAAATAAGGGCTATTTAGTCTCTATAGATGCCGATAAAGTCGGCGTCCCGGGTAATCTTATACCGTATTATAACGGACCATGTATAGAAGAGAGCCTTAGACCCGTCGTACGGGTCGCTAAGGGGGAGGGGCTTCCTCTTAGGAGCCCGGTCGAGTATAATATACGGCGTAGAAAGTAGTAAGGCGGGAGCGCGCGTAGGAAAGGCTAGTTCGGGCCTATATAGGCGTTAGAGCGCTACCGGGGAGGAGTCGGGCTAGGGTAGGGATAAGTCGCCATAAGTTAAGGTAGCGGGAGTATAGCTATATAACTCGACCGTAAGGAGGCGGGCGTCGATACGTTGTAGAGCCGTATAGACGCTATATTCGATGTTAGATATCCGAGACTCGCTTACCGCTTAGGCGGCCGTGATAGACTCGTGGATAGACCGTATCTCGTCCCGAAAGCTAAGGAAGGAGTTAGAGAGTTACCGCATTAGATTAGAGTCTTACGGGTTAAGACTATCTTATACTATAAGGCCACGTATAGGAAGAGATAATTAAAGTTAAATTAATGTAATAGATATAACTAAGGTATTACTATAATGGTAATTAAGATATATTATAATTTAACTTAGAGAGAATAGGGATAAGCCGTATAGTTATAGCTTTAAGTATAGTCTTAAGCGAGGTTACATGATACCCCTATACTAGTCTCTATCCGTCCCGGCTCCGTCATGTAATACTAGAGACAAGGCAAAGCCGAAGTCCATAACAGTAGATCGATAGCTTTTGATATATTAGTAATATATATAAGATAGGGATTATTCGAAGGCGCCTGTTTCCGCGCTAATTACTTTAGAGCGTTAAGATTTCGGGAAACTATATTAAGATTATTATTAATTTATACGGATTATTACGAATTATATTATTACTAGCTAAGGACGGTATAAAAATTAGTAAATTATGTAAATCGTACTAAATTATAGTAAATCTATATAAATCTATATCTATAAGGATCGGGTAATATATCTAATAATCTAAAAAACTCTATAAAGAGTTAAGAAGTTTTTTAAAGAAAGGAATATTTCTAAGAAAAGATTTTAATATAGGTAGTACCC
>NW_022985559.1:673212-681618 GCF_010093815.1 Pseudovirgaria hyperparasitica
TCTTAGATTAGTAAATATTAGTAAGTATCTAAGACGAAGCGTAGAGAATAACTAAGGTCTTATAAGACTTAGGATAGGGATATAGAGATAGGTAATAATCTAGGTCGCTAAGGGTAGCTTCCTAGAGGGAAGAGATAATTATTAGGACTTAGCCTTAGATAGGACCCGATCTATACGTACCTTAGCTAATAGGGTTAGAAGGTAACGTAAAGGGTAGTAAACAGTCACGTACTAGATAGATCGGCGTCCCTTTATATATATACTCTCGGATTCCTACTAAAAGGGTTCGGTAGTAATTCGTTCTATAATAGAATACACCCCATTATTCTATCTAACTACACTACTATCCAATAACCCTATTCTTATAATTAAAGTCTATATTTAGTGAAGTATATAACGATTTAATAGCTTTATAGAGTAGGCTAGGCGTGCTATTCCTTAAGAGAATATTATTTAATAGAACTTCTAGTATAGAATAATTAACGTCGTACTTAAGCCTCGTATAAAGAAGGCTATTAGCTAGTATACCATAGCTTATAATAATAATCTTTATAAGGACTTCCTAAATAAGAAGGATTATAAGCTACTTAAGGATACTTACTACTTTCTATTCTACTTTTATACCGCTACGAAGCTCTATAAAGGTAATAGAGTATCCTTTAATATAGTATAGTTAATAATAGATATTCTTCTAAACCATTATAACTCTAAAAAGGTACCTAAGTCTCTTACCTTATTTTATAGTAATACTAAGTATCTATTTCTATAGGAACGTGCTATAATATAAGGTAAGTACGCCTTTCTACACGTAATTAACGTTAGCTTCTATATATTTAATAAATACTATATAATATTTAACGAGACGTGTATATACTTACTTACCCTCCTTCTATACCCTATAAAACGTCTTAACTATATAAGAAATAACTAGCCTCTAGAGTAGTAAAAAATAGTACTTATTAGTATAAAGAAGAAGTAGTAGAATAAGTACCTAACCCGTATACTATCTATTTTACCTACTATAATAGTTAAGATAGTATTAATAGGACGTAGGGATGTATTTACTATTATATAGTTAGTAGTAAGAATATTAAAAGTATTAACTAACGAGTTCGAGAGCTTTATTAAATAAATATCTATGTTACTAGATAATAATACTTTAGTCTTAGAATAGTAGCTATAACCGGGATAGTTAAAGGATTATCTACTACTATTATAGATAGCTATTAACATACTAAGTATACCTTCTATATTAGTAGAACCTAAGTAAATATTCTCTAGGGTATAACGGACTATTACGTGGACACGAATAAGGCTTAGAACTAAGATAATTAAGCGCTTAGAGACTCTAAAGAGCTAGCTATAATTAGGACTTATAATAGATAGTAGGCTTATAGTAGATAATAAGGTTAAGGATAAGGGCGATAATAAGGGCGATAGTATAGCTAAAGAAGAGACTTAAGAGTAGTCTAATTCGACGATTATAAGTATAATCTAAAAGGTATATTATTATATAAGTAAGCTAACTAGTACGGGATAGTAATCCGTGAGACTTATACCCGTACGGTTTATACCTATATATTTCCTACGGGTACGGACTTACGGAGTACATTACTAGCGCTAGCACCGTAACCGGGGTAAGTGTAAATAGGAACGAGTAGAAAGCACGCAAAGGGAAAGACTAATGACTTATATTTAGGTCGTGTTAGCTACTACTACGGCAGCGGCGGTAGTAGCATTTCTAGTACTACTATACTTAAATAAGCCTACCGGACGACCTCCATTCCAGCAAGCAAAGTTATATACAAGTCCTCTAGCGGCGGGTTTCTAAGACTATTTATCTTTCCTACCGGCTATAGATTCTTATAAAACGTTATACTTATCGAGTTCGGTAAAGAGGGTGTTAAGTCGCTGAATATCTCATAGAAAGACGCGCGTAAGTCATATTTTGGCCTCCATGATCTCGGCCTACGTATCCTAGTTACACGGTCGATCTTTCCCTACCCAGTCCGATTATCGACCCAGCGATCGTTATTGCAGAAAATACGGATTTTAGTATCGTTCTAGGGCCCGGGTTAAAGTCTTGTAATGCTACCCATTTTCTACCGAACCATGTTCTTAGCTAGGTTACTTACGCGCTCGTCTGTATCCTTATTATCCTTCTCCTCTATAACGAAGGTCAATCCAAAGAGGGTAATAAAGACCTCTTTAATATACTTGCGTAGCCGGCTCTAACGCTAGATATCGTCGGTAGCTAATTAAGCTATGTATCTAGTAATGTACTCCGTAAGTCCGTACCCGTAGGAAATATATAGGTATAAACCGTACGGGTATAAATCTCACGGATTACTATCCTATACTAGTTAGCTTACTTATATAATAATATACTTTTTAGATTATACTTATAATCGTCGAATTAGACTACTCTTAAGTCTCTTCTTTAGCTATACTATCGCCCTTATTATTACCCTTATCCTTAACCTTATTATCTACTATAAGTCTACTATCTATTATAAGTTCTAATTATAGCTAGCTCTTTAGAGTCTCTAAGCGCTTAATCGCCTTAGTTCTAAGTCTTATTCGTGTCCACGTAATAGTCCGTCGTACCCTAGAGAATATTTACTTAGGTTCTACTAATATAGAAGATATACTTAGTACGTTAATAGCTATCTATAATAGTAGTAGATAATCCTTTAACCGTCCTAGTTATAGCTACTATTCTAAGACTAAAGTATTATTATCTAGTAATATAGGTATTTATTTAATAAAGCTCTCGAACTCGTTAGTTAATACTTTTAATATTCTTACTACTAACTATATAATAGTAAATACATCCCTACGTCCTATTAATACTATCTTAACTATTATAGTAGGTAAAATAGATAGTATACGGGTTAGGTACTTATTCTACTACTTCTTCTTTATACTAATAAGTATTATTTTTTACTACTCTAGAGGCTAGTTATTTCTTATATAGTGTTAGGACTTAGCCTTAGGTAGAACCCGACCTGCACGTACCTTAGCTAATAGGGTTAGAAGGTAACGTGAAGGGCGGTAAATAGTCACGTGCTAGATAGATCGGCGTCCCTTTATATATATACTCTCGGATTCCTACCGAAAGGGTTCGGTAGTAATTCGTTCTATAATAGAATACACCCTATTATTCTATCTAACTATACTACTATCTAATAACGCTATTCTTATATTCGAATTACTCCCTATATAGTACTATAGTTAAGATAGTCTAACTAGAACCGAGAAGGTTAACACGATCTACTATAGGAATAAGTAATACTATATTAAATAATAGGGATCCTCTATAATTAGTATTAATCCTAGCCGTTTCTAACTAAGAAGTAGAAATATTAGACCGAATTACGGAGCTTTTAGACGAAGAAATGGTAGATACGCCGAGTAACTTCTAATAATATAAAGCCGGATAATAAGTCGTAGCGGAGCCACGCGAGGTATTATAATAAACTATTACTAAACTTTAGGAATACGTCGCGAATTAGGCTCGAGAGATTTAAACCCTTAAAGAATAGGTAGAACGCGCGAAACTTCTCGTAAAGAGATAAGAACTTAAGGAGTCTCTTAAAGAACTACGCCGAACGATAGTAGGTGGACGACTTCCTATACTAATTCAGGCGGAATTAGTTTACCTACTATTAGAGTTGCGATAATCTACCGTATACCTAGCCGCTTCGTTACCGATTTACCCTACTCCTTCCCTAGGTATACCGAAATCTAAAGACCCGACTATATTTATAGGGAAGAACTAAAAGGAGTAGAAAGACTAGAAGAGAGACTACGAAAAGTACTTCCTTAATAACCCTCTACTCTTTTCTACTAAAGTATAACGCATTTCGTTCGGAGAATAATACCTAGACTTATAATCCCGCGATTAATAGGATAGATAGAAGGAAGTACAGCTACTATCTATGATAACCTAGGAATATTTAGCTATATTTATACTAAACACCCTCGGAACGGATAGAGAACGTGAAAGAAAGGCACTATCTAAGTTAAGAAGCGTGGTATAACGACCGAACTAGACACCTACTTAACTACTATAATACCTCTAAAACCTATAGGATAATATCCCTACGCTATAGGAAAATATTCGTATATTCTAGTTTCGCGAAGTACTACTTCCGTTAATCCATGAAAGACTAGAAATAGTATTATTAAGTTTTAACTATCTATATAAATTAGAGGAGAAAGCTAATAAATACTACCACATCCTTAAGGAATGCGGCTCTCTAGATAAAACTAACGAACCCTATATAGATTAGAAACGAGGTCGATCGAATACATTCGATTAAGAGTAACCTTACCGCGATTAGCGCTAGAAGAGCGTAAATCGGGGTAGAAACGCGTTAAGAGGATACTAAAATAATTAAGGCGGTACTTCTTAACGTGGAAAAGGATAAGACATAGGCTTAAATATAACGCCTATCGTAAAATACTAGGATTATAGCGTACTTCGTTACTATAAGTATAGAGAAATAGAATATATTTCGCCTAACTATAAGAATCCGAAAAAAGAATAGACTAGTACACGAGACCTAACCGCGTCCTTAGCTAAATTATATATACTTAGAAGGAGCCGTAGCGCCTTCCGGCGAGTAAAGACCTAATATTACTAAAAGTATTATTACCTATAATAAATAGTAATAAAACTATATAGGCCCTCGTAGATACTAGTATAGAAGATAACTATATTTCGTCGATTCTCGTAAAGGAGTATAGATTATCGTACGATCTTGGTAAAGTTAGCCGAACTATTATAGTTAATAGATATAAAGTTAGAACTTTA
This sequence comes from Pseudovirgaria hyperparasitica, assembly GCF_010093815.1. Lineage (NCBI taxonomy): Eukaryota > Fungi > Ascomycota > Dothideomycetes > Acrospermales > Acrospermaceae > Pseudovirgaria > Pseudovirgaria hyperparasitica. The sequence continues at coordinate 678,032 of NW_022985559.1, forward strand.
GGTAAAGCTATAACGAATTACGAAGTTCATGACTTAAAGATAATAAAATAGTAGATGTCTAATAAATTTATCGTGGCTAATATTAGCTAATAGAATATGATTCTAGGGATACCTTAGCTTAGACGCCTAAACCCTATCCTTGATTTTTAGAAGGAGATATTAACGTTCTAACGATACTATAGTAAATTATACTAGTAAGTCGTAACTATTAGTAAGAAGGCATAGAACCTTGCCGTACGGACCCGATTATCGCTAATCTATCTTATATCCTTATTAATTATCGATGAAGATGAGAATAATAGTAATAATTAGGGCGAAGACACGCTACCCGACGTATATTCGTAGTATATAGATATGTTTTCGGTAGAAGATACGTTACTTCTCCCTAATTACGGGCTATATAAGCTAAAGATTAAGCTCGAAGAGGGAGTAGACGTCCCTTATAGCCTACTTTACCTACTTTCGAGACTAGAACTTAAAGTTCTTTATAAATATATTAAAGAATACCTCGAAAGAGGCTAGATACGTTATAGTACGTTATCGGCTAGCGTACCTATTCTCTTTGTAAAGAAGAAAGACGGAAGTTTATATCTATATATCGACTATCGGGCACTAAATACGGTGACTAAGAAGAATTATTACCTATTACCGCTAGTTAGTAAATCTTTAGACTAATTAATAAAGGTAAAGTACTTTACGAAGCTAGATTTATAAGATATATATTACCGGCTTCGAATTTATTACGGAGATAAGTGGAAAACCGCATTTCGGACTAGATATAGTTATTTTAAGTATACTATTATACTATTTAGGCTAATAAATACACTAGGAGCGTTTTAAGGATATATTAATACTATACTTATAGAATTACTTAACGTGATTTACGTAGTTTATCTTAATAATATACTAATTTACTCTAATAGTATATAGGATTATAAAGAACACGTGAAATCGGTGCTAAATCGTCTAAGGTAGTATAAACTCTACGTAAAATTATCTAAATATAAGTTTTACTAATAAGAAGTTGGGTTTCTCGGCTTTATTATAATATATAGCGGCCTAAAAATAGAGCTAGAGCGTATAAAGACCATCATAGAATAGCTAGAACCTACTACTATACGTTAAATTAGAATATTTATAGGTTTCGTGAACTATTATCGTAAATTCATTATAGGCTTCTTACGAATTATAGCGCCGCTTAATAAACTTATAGAGAATGGCGGTAAAATCTCTATAGGTGGGCGAGTATAGCGTAAAGCTAAGTCGGTCGAGATATAGTTAACGCCGGAAGCGCGAGATACGTTCCAATCATTAAAGAATTACTTTATAACTACGCCAATTCTTAGGTATTTTAATCCTAAGAAGTATATTCGGGTCAAAACTAACGCGTTAGGATTTATAATTACTAGAATTATTAGTTAACCGTATAAAGATACGAAAGATAAGGTATAATAGTACCCGGTTACTTTCTTTTCCTATAAAATAGCGGATGTAGAGACGCGTTATAATATATACGACTAGAAACTACTTATAATCGTCGAGAGTTTTAAGTAATAGCGATATTATTTAGAAGGCTCTATATATTAGATCGAATTATTATTAGATTATATAAATCTATATTACTTTATATCGACTAAGGTCCTTAATCGCCGATAAGTACGTTAGGCTAAGTGGATATTAATATTTAACTTTAAAATCTTATATAAAGCTAGAAGAGAGAATAAAGCTAATCCTCTATCGTGGTGTGAAGATTATAAGAAATCGTTATAGAATAATATAGATAGTCGGTGTAAGTTAGACTATACTATACTTTAGATACTATAAGACTAGTTATCTAATAGAATACTAGAAGCTAGGATACTTTCGGCGATTCTCCGCGGGAATTAGAGCGGGTATTAAGTAATCTAAATAAATATCTAAGAAACTAAGAAAACCCTCGAAGACTTAATTAAATCTACCTAGAATTCTAATATATTAGTAAAGAAAGTCATAAGTATAAAAGGAAGCGCTATAGATCCGCCGTAGTTATTAAGGTAGAAACGACGATTAGACGCGATCTACTTCTAAGGCCGACTCTACGTGCCGGAAGACGGCTTATAAATTAATATTTTAAGAGAATAGCACGATTACACGTTAGTAAGGCACTTTAGCATTATAAGAACAGTCGATTTAATCCGAAGGATATACGACTAGCCGGGTCTTTATAAATATATAAAAGACTACATAAAAACGTATAACGTTTACCAGCATACAAAAGTATATAGACACTTACCATATAGCGAATTAAGGCTATTACCTATACTAAAGGAGGCATAGAAGGAATTATTAATGGATTTTATTATAGATCTACCCCTAAGTAAGTATTCTAGGTATATTTATAATAGTTTACTCATAGTTCTAGATAGATTTATAAAGATATTATACTACATCCCTATAAGGAAGACAATCTAAGCACCAGATCTTATAGATATACTACTCCGTAATATAGTCTAGCTCTATAGTATACTAAATAGTATAGTTTCAGATAGAGGTCCATAGATAACGTCTAAATTTTAGAAGGATTTCTACTATACGCTAGGAATCAAGTAGAAACTTAGTACTATATTCTATCTATAAATAGATAGATAGACGGAGCGGTAGAATTAGATAGTCGAGGCGTATTTACGCGTATATTATAACTATAAGTAGGATAACTAGATAAGGTTAGTCTATGTCGCGGAATTCGCGTATAATAATAGCTAATATATATTAACCTACGTAAGTCCGTTTAAAGTAAACTTCGGTTAGAACTATAATATATAGTTCTTAGGGACTTAGTTTAAAGTAGAATAACCTAACGTTAAAGTAATAGAAATTACTATAGAACTATTCTAAACGTAAAGAAGCGTTATAAAGTTACTATAAGATGCTACGAATTATAGTAAATCGCACTATAATAAGGGTAGAAAACCCATAATCTTTAATATTAGGGATAAAGTTTTACTAAATAGTAAGAATATTCGTAGTATTAGGCTAAAGAAGAAGCTTAACTATATAATAATAGATCTATATAAGATTACTCGTGTAATTAATGACTAGGCGTACGAGTTATAACTCCCTCCTACGTTAAAGATATATAATATATTCTATATTACGCTTCTTAAGCTATTTCATGCCTTATTATTACCGGATCATTCCGAATAGATACTATATAAAGTAGTTACGTAAGAAGATATAGATATCTATGAAGTTAAGTAGATACTTAGCTAGTAACACGCCGAAGATAGCACGTAGCTATATAAAATTCGTTAGAAAGGATATAATCCTAACGAAGATACTTAGGAACCTATAATAAATATTAGTAAAGTAGCGATGTTAGTATATAAGCAGCGATTAGTAAAGGAAGCCGCGGAATCATAGAGAATTATACTAAAGTATAGCGATTTAATATTTTTTAGTATAGTTCGGCGCCGAGGACAGCCGCCTAAAAGGAAGAAGGTAAAAGAGATATAGATCTTTAAAACATTCTAAGGAATTAAGGAACTTCCTTAGAAAGTTTAAACTTAGAACTTCCTTAGAAAGTTTAAACTTAGAACTTTAAAAAATTT
>NW_022985559.1:683179-740096 GCF_010093815.1 Pseudovirgaria hyperparasitica
ACTAAGGTCTTATAAGACTTAGGATAGGGATATAGAGATAGGTAACGATCTAGGTCGCTAAGGGTAGCTTCCTAGAGGGAAGGGATAATTATTAGGACTTAGCCTTAGATAGGACCCGACCTATATATACCTTAGCTAATAGGGTTAGGAGGTAACGTGAAGGGTAGTAAATAGTTACGTGCTAGATAGATTAGTGTCTCTTTATATATATACTCTCGGATTCCTACCGAAAGGGTTCGGTAGTAATTCGTTCTATGATAGAATACACCCTATTATTCTATCTTACTACACTACTATCCAATAACCCTATTCTTACATATAGTTAAGACGTTTTATAGGGTATAGAAGGAGGGCAAGCGAGTATATATACATCTTATTAAATATTATATAGTATTTATTAAATATATAGAAGCTAACGTTAATTACGTGTAGAAAGGTATACTTACCTTATATTATAGCACGTTCCTATAGAAATAGATACTTAGTATTACTATAAAATAAGGTAAGAGACTTAGATACCTTTTTAGAGTTATAATAGTTTAGAAGAATATCTATTATTAACTATACTATATTAAAGGATACTCTATCGCCTTTATAGAGCTTTATAGTAGTATAAAAGTAGGATAGGAAGTAGTAAGTATCCTTGAGTAGCTTATAATCCTTCTTATTTAGGAAGTCCTTATAAAGATTATTATTATAAGCTACGGTATACTAGCTAATAGCCTTCTTTATACGAGGCTTAAGTACGATGTTAATCGTTCTATACTAGAAGTTCTATTAAGTAATATTCTCTTAAGGAATAGTACGCCTAGCCTACTCTATAAAGCTATTAAATTATTATATACTTCGCCGAATATAGACTTTAATATTATATAGCTTACTAATAGTACCTTATTATTACTAGCCCTACTTAATTATCTTCTATAAGTCTAGTTTTCGAAGAAATTATATGAAGTCTAGGTCATCTACTATAGATTAGTTAATTATAGAGTCTATAGCTTTATTACTATCCGTAAATAGGAACGCCTAATAGGTAAGGTTAATAATATAACTAAGGCAGCGAATTTAATAGGCTTAAGGGTCCTATAGTAGAGTTTTAGAGGTAGATTTAACTATAGAGTCTATAATATTTAAGGTTAAAGATACTATCGGCGGCTAAACCTCGGTTAAGGCCTTAGCGACGTATTTAAGTATCTTATTATTTAAAGACGCGTTATTAGATATTAAGTATCCCACCTTATCTATAACCTTATATTCCTTTATTACCTCTAGGAAGGCCTCTAATTACTCTCTACCGCTATAATAACCGTATATTTCTAGTAGCGTAAGTAAGGCCTTATAGAGCTTACCCTTAGTAAGGTTAATAAAGTATATAATAATAGCTAAAAGCGACTTCTTATTCGGTAACGTCTATAAATTATATAAATAATAGATACTATATAGGTATTCTATTAGGACTTACTTAAGGCGCCTCTTATAGATATCGTAAGAGAAGTTAAGGAGCTTTAGTATAGCGCTTCTTAACTTAAGGATAAGGTTTTCGGTCTACGGATTAATTACAAGGAATAGAGTCTTTAGTTCTAGCTAGTCTACTACCGTATAGGGTAAGTTCTAGATAATAATTAGCTAGATAAAGGCTTCCTAAAAGGTATCTTAATTAATAACCTTATTTAGAACCTTAGTAGTAGATAGTTATAATACCTTAGAGGCACGCTCCTTTATCCGCGTAAAACCAGCCTCTAATAGCTTTAATAATCACAACTTCTTTACTACTATACTATCTAGAAATATACCATATTTCTTTAATAGATAAGTCTCTACGGCACTAGTACTTATAATACCTTTCTAATAGCCTTTAATATTATAGTACTAGATCTTATTTTTACCTCTTATAATAGGCTTATTCTAGATAGCCTCACGGTAATAATCCTATACTAGATAAATATACTTACGCTTACGCTTACTATTAAGAGAAGGTAGAGAAGATAAGGATTACTATTTACTAATATTATTATTACTACTTATAAAGAGTAAGTTATAGGCTATTATAAAGAGATAAGGAGATAAGGAGATAAGGAGATAAGGAGATAAGGAGATAAGGAGATAAGGAGATAAGGAGATAAGAAGGTAAGTTTAAGATATATATACTATAACACCCTAATAGATTACTATACGGATTTAGTAATAAACTAATAAAGGGATATTACTATAATACGCCGTTTATAATAGGATATAGTCTCCCTTACTTTATCTATATTTATTATTATCCATGATATAGATAAAATACTATTTTTAGTATTTATATAAGGAATAACCTAGTAAATGGCGTAAGTTATATAGTAAGAATATAACTCTATAAATAATATATATATCTATAATATTATAGAGAAGAATAAGCACTAAAAACGCGTAATTCTATATAGTTTTTAGAGTTTATATAGCGATTTACTAATAAATATTATAGGCGTTATTAGCTATATATCCTACCTTAGATATATATATATTTACCCTATACGGACGTATAGATAAGACTCTACGGGTACGGTATAATGGGGATAGATTACTTATCCCGTAAAACCTTATCCGTACGGGGTACGGAGTACATTACTAGCTAGCGCTAAGATATAAAATGTAATTAGAGGAGACGGAAGATTACCTAGATTGGGAATCGTACATAGATCTTGATAAAGAAGAGGCAGTCGTGACTCCGGACAGCTATGGTAGGTTTTCCGATCTTTATATTAAAATGTAGATCGTTATTAATAAGGTGTTAGTCTTCTTTACCCTTGCAAGCATCTTATATAGGTAACATGGTATTGTGCTTTTAGAGGAGGATTTGGAGGACAGGCGCCTACTAACGCGTCTTCAACGATGAAATTCGAATTCCTAGTAATTAAAATTTCTTTGTTAGTAGTTAAAGAGAAAGAGGACTAGCCTCTTTAGATTTATTATATCTATTATACATACGAAACTATACTAATTAGATTCTTATATAACCAATCTTAAGTAGAAGCACCTAGCTTGATACTTTATTATGAATAAGCTCTAGCGAAAAATAAGGTCTATCCCTACTCTACATGCGCGATATAATATCTTTTCCCTACCGAGCCGGGATTATCTAGTCAAGTTCTATGACGTGGCCGTGCACGCTCTTAACGCTTTGTAGTAACTCCGTACGCAGCTTAAAATATAGGTATAACTCATTAATACTACGGAATATAGATAAATGTATATAAGAGATAGTTATAGTATTACCTTTATCTAATAAGAAACTATATAATCTTCTCTATAGCTACTATATTTTATAGAATTTTAAAGTGATAATAGAATTAACATATGTAGAAAAGTAAGGGACGTAGTAATATACTAGTACTAAAAATCTTAGCTCTCGGTGGAAAAAGTTTTCCACTAGTGATTAGATTCTACGGAGATACTAGACCTACTTTTTTTTCTACGTTAGATGTTATAGATATAGATATATATATATAGATCATACAGCCTATTCTTGCGCGATATAGAATTTTATAGTGACATGCCAAGTCATTCTTCTCGTTAGGACTCGCCTTATATTAATTAACTACTCATTCTTCCTCTTGCCTCGCCTCCTTCCTCTATATCTTATCTTTTAGCATTTCTCTTATTCGCCAATCTTTCACGCTAGTGTCAAGCTAGTAGCGAGAATTCCTAAAAAAAAAAAAAATATGTACTTTTCGTTAAGCACGACACTCTCCCTTGTACACTCTCTCCTTATCCTCGTCCTACTCTTTGATACTCCTCTGGCGGCGAGGGAGAGGCAGCGACTTCCGGTCCCGGACGATCGCCTACGAACTCTAGCGACGGTAGCGGCATCACAGCCGGGGACATTTATTATAAGAGAAACGGAGACGTAATTGAGGTCATTGAGTGTATTCTGTAAGTGTGTAGAGAACTGAGTTCTGGGAGACAGAGTCGAAGCTATTTAACCGTTTAGACACTAGTCCCGTTTAGGAAGCAGTGTCTCTCACTCAAAGTGCCTTCCGACAACAACATTAACTTATGCCGTGCACCCAACGTGCGATAACTATCCGATGCGTCGAAATCTAGACGAAGCTCTAGGAATGGCTAGGCTAGCGTATGAAGGTCTACAAAACTTTGAGATGCTACCAGCGCACCTTAAGTTTGGCTATCGAATACTATTCCAACGCCTAGAACGTGGCCAACAGAATCCGACAGAAGAATTAAACATAGTCACCCGAACAATGAGAAAGATCGCCACCTTGACAGAGACCAGCAGACCGGCAAGCGCAGCTATGATCATCTTCTGCGATGATTCCCGCTGGGAACGGGAGGGCAATCGTGTCAATGTCGATGTCCATCGTACGCGATGGAAGCCTGACCGCGATTCCGATGAGCGAGTGTGGGTCGATAGCGTGTTAGGAACGAGATGGGCTGAAACACCATATTGCCGTCAGCCCTTCGATGGAGAACTAGAAAACCCCTACATGTACTACTACCCCTCGCCGCCTAATAATCCCGATCAGGTCGTAGTCTCATTCTGCGGGAATCAATGGCCCGAGAACAGCTGGGACCTTATCCACGACGGAGATCTCAGTATGCCTATTGATGCGCTAACTATGCATAATCTCCGTGGCACCTTTCTAAGTCCCGAACTCCTCTCAATGTTTTTGAATTCGAACCTTTTTAGTGGTAGGTCCAAGTGTTCCGCGCTCTTCTCCTGGGCATATTTGTCACAGTCCTACGAGTACTAATAGAACAATAGATGAGATGAGGGGAGATAGTCTTGACTGGCCCCAAGTTATACAAGTGAGGCGCCAACAGCAAATTCGCAGTAGAGAGAACTATAGTCAGTCTTAAAGATCGTAAAAAGTGCTATGGTACAATCACTAATGCTATATAGTATTTTTTGCCATTCAGTTTCTCGTAGACCACATGGGCTTAATGCTTGAGCCGGTACCAGATGGTGTCCTAAATGGGAAAGTCATATGGAAACCGACGTGAGCATATACAATCGGATACAATCCAAGGTCCCAGATGAGGATTGTGTGATTAGTCACCCTAAAAGTAAGGATTGAGCTTGAAATCTATACCAAGGGATTGAGATTGTACCGTCTTGGCAATCATTTTGAGGCGTGGATTGAGCTTGTATTCTCTATTGAAATTTTGGCCCAGATTGAGATTGCGCAGATTCAGATTGTATATGCCCATCTCTGCATGGAAATAAGCGATAGGAAAGGAGAGAATCAGAGGTGGTAACGAGCGAGGGGCGACTAGGGGCATGCGAAGGAACTCAAAGGACAAAAGTAACAATAAAAAGGCTCATAGCTTAAGGAGAGCTATTAATCTAAAGATGATACAGGAATTGTATTTTTAGAATGATAATTCGAGACTTGCGCGATTTGTACTTTTGTAGTCACACTATAGGTATATAAACAACCTGTATATTCGCATTAATCCTGTAGTTAGCATTAACCTTACGATACACTTCTCTCTACACACTATGCTCTTACTTATACACCTGCTCGTACTTCTTATAGTACACTTCACTCCCTCGCTGGCAGACCATGACTATGCCTTTCATCCCTCATGCGCTCGTTATCCTTCAATTCGTGCCCATGCCCAGGAAACTATAAGAATAGCCTCACTAGTCTTCGAGACTGTGCAGGATATAGACAATCTTGGTATCGACGATCTGCGCATCATGTATCAGATGACTTTTGAACCAGCACCTCATGATATCGTACTTGTTGCAGAGACTAAACACGCTCTTCTCCAAATGATGCACACAATTGAGGAGTATACAGAGCTGCAAAGTGGGGACAACGCATTCGACTGGCGAAGCGCAGAGATTCTCATCTTCTGCGATGATGACCGCTGGGTACCGATGCGGGACCGTACCGAATTTCCCTCTGGTATCAACTTCCACGGTCACCCTCCCCCTGGGCTACGAAACTCTATGCAGGACCCCGAAAATGTGCTATGGGTTGATCGTGTGATTGGTACGGAGATAAGGGGTCCACCGGGGTGTCTTAGAGGGGGAATGCATTTCAGCACGTACAAACAGCATAATAGCAATCCCCAGAGCGTCACAGCCTCTTGGTGCTCAGGGGGCTTGCCCTCAGAGTCCTATGGTCTTATCCTCGGTCATGATCATAACAATGATTACTTTAGGGAAGATCCGGTCGGATATTTGACCAACCTATCTATAAGTCCTTCATTACTAGGTATTTTTCTAAGCGCGCCGCGTGTCCAGCGTAAGTTCTTCGACATTTCTCTTTCTTTTTATAGACATGCTTATAGCGGTACTACGCATACTAATAGAGTAATAGGAGTCCGCAGGGCCAGCAGTCGGTGGCTATATAGTCATAGGGGCCGTCCCACTGCGGTACCCTTGGACCCTAACGGTATTCGTAGGTCTTTAGTATTCCAAACAGGCGAGCAATTATTAACGTCATACAGTATCCTTTGCCATTTTGGTCCTTGTTTTTCAGCTACACACTGAAGCTTCAAGGCCTAACTAATTTAATCCGTTCGAGTCGTAGTACGGAACGATCATCTATTACATCCTTAGAGATCTATGGCAAGAGGTGGTTACGTGGATGGAAACAGGGAAAAAGTATATTCTTAGAAAGAGAAAGTAGACTTTCTCAGGTGCGGTTACATGAGCGCAATATGCTCGACACTTTACTCTACTAAGAGGCTCAGCCTATCGTTCGTGTATCATGTGACAGATTTAAGCAATGCATATAGCAGCTATAGTGTATTACAATAACTTTAGCTTACATCCTTAGACATAGGCATATACAATCCGAATTCATACAAGCTCAATATGGGCTAAACTTTGAATAGAGAATATAAGCTTGATCTACGCCTTATATGATTACTAAGACGGTGTAACCTGAATCTATACATTGAGGGTAATTAACAACATAATTTCGATATAGACCTTCGGCTCTTACGTAACGATATATGCCGCAATATAATTTTGAATCTAAAGATAGTATAGATTTCATATTTTTAGAATGAGGAGCTGAGATTTGCGCGATTTGCACGCTCCATGCTTTCGTAGTAACACTTTGATAGATTAGATATTTAACTGACCTCTATGCTAGAATCAAGTGCGTATTAGACTTAACATGATATAACCCTCCCCAAGTACAATGCTCTCTCCTATATACCGTCTCGCGCTTCTCACAACGCTCTTTACTCCTTCTCTGGCGGCGCTCTATTATGCCTTTGATCCAGTATCGTGCGCTGAGTATCCTTCGCTAAGTGATCATGCCACGGAAGCTAAAACTATGGCAAGGCTAGCCCTCGAGAGCCTGCAATCAGTACATGCCTGGAGCAGAGATAGCGACCACAAGCGGCTGTTTCGGCAACTGTTCGGACTCGATCGCAATTATGTGGAGATCCAAATGATCAGAGGCTCACTTGCGGATTTCTTTTGGATGCTTTCGACGCTTCCAGAGGCGTTCGGCACAAGGGCTAGAATCTTGTCAATGGCAGACACAATCATCTTCTGCAATGATGATCGCTGGCAGCAGCTACCGGACCGTCCCGAATCTCCCCCTGAGCTACGCAACTCTGAGCTGCCGGTTAACCAACGAATGTGGTTTGATACTGTAGTCCGTATGAGGACGAGGGGCACGCCAGGTTGTCTTCAGGAAGGAATGGATGACGTGTTCTACCCAAGCTCGATCAGGTGTTATGCGTGTACTCAATTCTCATGGTGTGGAAATCGATGGCCAACAGACTCATACCGTCTCATCTCGAACCCTGATAACGGTGCATCCATCCGCGGTTCAAGGATCAAAGACATCACCGGAAATTATCTAAGTATTGTGTTTCTACGTATGCTTATACGCTCGCCGCGCATGCAGAGTAAGTTCATTAGCATTCCTTTCCTTCTTATAGTCATGCTTACGATGGTGCTGTGCGTACTAACAGAGTAATAGTGGTTTTTCACGGGGCGGACGCGGCAATACGCGATCAGTCTAGTAACTCAGGACCCTACAATAGGAAACGTCTTTGTAAGTTTTTAGTAACCTAAGAAGGCTTACCAAACAAGTATTGATCTCATACAGTGATGTATGCCGTGGGGGTCTATCTTAATCACCTAGGCTACAGGTTTGAATGGGATTCTCGTGGTACAACGAATTACCGGATAGTAGGGGCACCTTGAGCTCGAGACTTGAAGACGCATTGCAGGAAGCAATAATGCGCATGAAGACGGAGGAAGAAAGTATACTCTCTCGGGGGGACAGTATAATTACTGGGGCACGGTTGCAGAGGACATTGAGATAAACAGACCATGATCTCCAAGGGTGACAGGTTGGTTGAGATCATTACATAAACTTATCCACTGTTCCTTCTGGACGGGTGTATGTTTGCCTTCGACACAGGCGCAATACGATACGACTCTGTGCTCTAATGAGAGCTTAACCTTGCCGTTCGTGCATTTGGCTTGACTCAAACGGCTTTAGCTGTTATAAATGTGTTCCGAGACGCACACATCGCCCTAAAGTGATATGCTTGTATTCAGAGTTCCTAACAATCAGTTCAGTTCAACTTTGGGCCTCTAGTTGAACTGGACTGAGTCAATTCTGGAGAGGCAGAATTGAAGTTGGACTGATTATTAGGAACTCTGCTTGTATTGATGTTGGAAGAAGTGCCAAAGTCGGCCGTAAGATACGAATACTATTATGTGCTGGTCTATAAGAATCAGACAGGCAGCACAGATCTACAAATAGTGCAAGGTTCGTTATGATCGATGTACCTTGTCCATAAAAAGCTGTACACAACTCCTGAAAGAGGTATAGCGCTAAATATTGCATGTGATGTCACTGTGGGGAACGTGACTATACATAGATGTGTGATATGTTTATAATTCCAACATTAGCGAACCAGAGAGCAAGGAGTGCTTTAAATTTCGGCCATTATGTCAAAAATAGCGAGCAACCCGATCGAAGTGCGCGAGCAGTATTTCTGGCGTGGCGACAAACGAGTGGGTCACAAGCTCTCTCTTCAATTAAGAGATGCGAGGCTAACAAGTGAAGCAAAGTTCCTTATCCGTGGCATCGTGTACCACCACAATGTCACCAGGAACCAGGGAAGAGTGGCCGTGACAGAGCCAAACGATCCTATCGCAGACGACCGACTTGACAGGCTAGAATCCGATATCACCATGTTCAAGGAACTGGGCGTGAACACCATCTACGTTTGTCAGTAAATTCCAAGACCCCGTAGAAAACATAGATCTTTGACTGTCAAGACTGGATCGATGCTACTAAAGAACACGCCAAGGCTATGAGACTGCTCGAAGAAGCGGGCATCTATGTTATTTGCGTAGGTTCCCATCCTGAAGATCCGGTGCGATAGCTGAAAGTCTGAGAGACACTGGCAACAAATGAAATCAGTATTTCACGGATAGATCCAGTTGGCTCCTATACCGCTGCTCTTATGCGACATTTCTTCGAGACGCTCGACGAGATGGCCAAGTTTCCCAACACCCTTGGCGTGATGGTTGCATATGAGTTGATCAACGACACTCAAAGTATGAAATGCGCACCTGTCTTGAAAGCAGCCGTGAAAGACCTGAAAAAGTATATGAGATTCCAAAGTGAGTCTACTGGGCAGAGGGTCCTTCCGATTGGATACGATGCATCGTCAGCACGTTTGCCACTATTTGAGACGTTATATTACTTGTCATGTGGCGACAGTGATGCTCGGATTGACTTTGTGTCTGTAAGTCGTGCATGTAGAGTGATGTCTTGAGATTATCTCTGACACGTTGACAGTGCAAGGGGTACGAGTGGGTTGGGAGTAAGTCCAGCATCAAAATCAGCGGATGGCAGACACTGGTGAGAGCATAGTTTGCGATTGTGAAAAGTGTGCAGGAGTGACAGTTTGAAGATCGAACAGTTTCAGCATCTTCCTACGCCTATATTCTTCTCCGAGTACGGCACAACCATGCCCACGTACACTGTGAGCGCCACGACGGAGTCACGCGAGTTCACAGAGACCTCAGCCTTGTTCTCCCCGGCAATGACTCATGTGTTCTCGGGAGGTTGTGTGTACGAGTTCTGGAGGAGTAGGAATGGATATGGTATGGTCAAGATGCAAACAGAGCGAGAAGAGATGATGGAGAGAGATAGCGAGACACTGTCTAAACAAGAGCTCGAGGAGAGATATGGGGATGAGCTTCAAGTCTTCCAAGGCGGAGCAATTGTGGAGAAACGTGCTGGTCCGTTGGGAATCATGCTTGTGTATGCTGATTTCTTCAACTACCAGAAACGTCTGGCAGCAGCGCGAGAGGTGGAGCCGAACACGCTTGCAGCGCACACAGATCGCACAGGGTACGAGCGAGTGTTTGAAACGGTGCAACGACGCGATATTGCCGACATGGGCGAGGTTCCAGATAGCCCTATAGATTGGGCGCAATTTATCAATCTGTGATACTTGGTTCGTTTCACGAAAGCAGTTATGCGCTGAACATACCGGCACAGGTCTCATGTATACAACACCATGTTCATACCACGCGTGGTTGTGCAACGCAAACTGTCATGATGATGGACGAATTGAGATATAGTTGCATACACTTCGTCACAACAGTCTGCTCCGCTGATAATGATATCATCCTCCGCCAATGATACAGTACACCTTTGTGCTTTTCCTTATATGGATGTAAGACTGAGCTGGTAGATCCTGGCCTCCATGTTATCATATCATCCTCAAGCGCATTGGATTTTAGTTATGCAATTGACCGGAGAGTGACTCTGACTCCTAACATATTTACTTGCACAGTGACGACAGAGCCTAATCATTGCACCTGCGCGTGTCCCTGTCAGATGTCAGCATGCAGCATCTGATTTAGCGCGTCCTAGCTTGAACGATCCGAGATGAGTCTTCTTCCGCCACAAAGCTAGCGCTCACCATCACCACCAATGGGAGATCCATTATGACGTTGTCTAGCAGCTTGTATGTGGTCCGAGGCCCATGGCTTGTCGAAATTGCGGGGTGGCTCCAAAGCTCCTGAGTCCCTCTGTATGTGACAAGTCCTTGGCACATGGCATGGGGGGTTCTGCGATAGGTGTCAAGAATGGAAATGACGAATGTGAACGCTTTTAGGTTCTGAGAGAATGTGAGAATGAGAATTATTCACACTGAACGAGGTCAGTATCGGTTTCAGGTAAGGCGAAATGATGGTTTAAGGATTTCGACAATGAGGTGTCATAGAGTCTGTAAAGCTCTTGTATTCATGATGTCTGGGTATCGATTATAGAGTTATCTTCATCACGCCGCTGTTGCGAACCGCGGTGAGAGTGAAAACAGGTTATTAGTGTTTTTCATCAGTGACGTCGATGGATGATTGTTGGGCCGTCGCGTAATCTCGTGCTTCTGCCTCCAACATCGAAGCTTACACCACCATCTTCCTGCTGCCACGCTTTTTTGCGAAGAAGGTCACTCCGATAGCCATAAGGAACATGACCATGCCGAGGAATAAGAAGACGTAGTCGGCTTGTCCTCTCTGGCAGCGGCCTTTCAAACTGTTCGCCCGTGTTTGGACATCGTCTTCATCGTCTCCAGGCCGTCCTCCGGTGCCGCAAAGTCTCTCGCCGTCCTGCTCGATGCATCCACCGTTGACGATCTTATTATCGAACAGGGAAGGGTAGTTCTGTAGGCTAGAGCTGCAAGATAAACCCTTCATAGCCACGGTAAGTGCCTGTGGCAGTCAGTGGACAAGGTCAAGACAGGGCACACGAATAGCGTATAATCAGCCCGGCATTGTTACTACTTACAATCCCACCCGCGAGGAAGATCAGTGCACTCAAGGCGTCAATAGCGATGATAACCAAGGCCGGGATAGCTTCAATGAAAGACGCGATGAGACCAATTGCAGCAGCGACCAGGCCCCAGCCGCCACAAAATGCGGCATAACCAGTCGTAGCAGGTGCCTTGCCTACTGCTTGCCATTGAGTCATGCTGACTGACAGTCCCAGAACAATCGCGGCGAAGATGAGCTGGAAAGCTCGAGTGACGAGTGTAACAATCATGTTGCAAGTTTGGTTGATCGGGTCGTGTCGGAGGTGTGTGTGTATTTTCGACGTCTGGAGTAATTCTAAGCACAGATGTGTCGACAGCAATTGAAATGTTGCAAAATAAAGGGTGGAGCGCAATGGATGCGGTGTACGCAGAGATGGGAACCTATATATCCTTTTAGCGCAGCAATATTACAACACCAGCCTGTGGCTCTGTTTCGTTCGTTATGGCCCAGTAGCACAGCCCAAACAAGATTAGCAGCAGCCGTTGCTTGGAATGATTTGCTCATCCATGACGAAGGAACGGTAGCGACTTTCCAAGTTCGCCAATTTTGGAAAGGCTAGCGCATTGATGCCTACAGATGAGATCAGCTGCATCCCGATGGATCTGTTGAAACACGTTAGATCCCAAAGCCACGTTCTAATTGTGGCGGGACACTCATTGGATATTCTCCAAAATTAATAGATCTTTCAGCACGAGGCGCTCTATGCTCATCCACTAGGACGTTGTGGTATGACGCGTTGAAAGTTCGTGTTGACAAGGGCTGTTCAACGGCAATATTTATATCTGCAGTGCTGCAGGTGTGTTCATTCCATGATGTGTCAGCTACCCCATGTCGATCGGGAGTTGCCCGAAGCTTTAAGCGACTTACAATAGCTTTCGCCTACCAACCAATAGTGAGTACACTCGACGCCGATTTGCTAGTGTTCCAGCCAACTTACAGGAAGGCAGATTCAGCCTCGTGGATAGGCTACGCTGCATGAACGATCAAAGTTCCACGCATGAAGAGAGCAGACAGTGCCTGATGATGCTAGCAGGGATGCTGATGAAACGGAGACTAAGAAGTAATAAATTGTGACCGCTTCAGGCCGTGATGTTCTATAGTCCATCTTTGCTATCTTTGACAGAGATGCGGTATCGAAAGTCGAGAAAATGCTTAAAGCTTCGGTTGCACCCCTTCATCAGCCGTGGTATCATCGGTCCTCTTCAATATCCATTCAATGACGTCGTTCGCAAAAGTTTCACGGTCAGGCGATGGTTCGAAGTGTACTGTGAAAGTAAGTCCAGAGAACAGCTGATTGGAGAGGCGCACTCACATTGATGGTACCAACCGTCGTAAACCTTGAACTCAAAGTCTTCTATGTCCTTCTTTTCTCTGTCGCAGAACTTCTTGGTCGCATCGAAACTGCATACCCTGTCACCAGTGCCGTGGCTAACCCACATTCTAGTCCTTCCGCCTTGGCCTCGCCCTTCGCTGATCCTCAACTTTCCGCTCTCCAACAGATCAGCTCTTTCGAACATCCCCGCTAGTCCTTCGAGGGTGCCCGTATCGTGACACAGCGGATCATCCACGATGGACTGATTGTTTTCTGGGTCTCTTGAGATATAGTCCGCTTTGAGCTTATCGGTCCTCTGGAAATTTGGTGCCAACTTCGCAGCCAGTTTTCCAAGTGTTAACACAAGCTTCAGTGGTTGTGATGCCGGATCGAGACCGATGAGGGGCGCCTCTGCAAGATATCCCCTTATATGCTGACGGGTGTCTGCTGGACCCATCGCTGCGTAAGTAAGAATTTCACCGCCGCCCATCGAGTGGCCCATGAGGAAGAGTGGCACAGATGAGGGTATGAGCGTATTCAGGAAGGCTGTGATGTCGGCATGAACGCGAGAGGTAGGACCTGTCAGGCCTCTTTCAGAGGGTTTCTGTACAGAGCGACCCCATCCACTGCATGTATATTAGTCATAACCAACATTATTCAAGCCGTCACATACGCCTGGTCAAAGGCACAAACTTCGATGCCGTTTGATGCTAGAGTCGGGAAGAAAATGCCGTATCGGCCGCAGTGGTCGCTATAGCCGTGCACGAAGGCAACGCGCGCTTTCGCAGGTCCGTCAGTCTACCTCTATTGTCAGCTTCTGAGTTTGTCATTATAGCGGGGAGTGAGTGCAACCTTCCATGTCTTTGTATATAACTTTCGATCTTCGAACTCAAGCGAACCCTCTACTGTCGACATTTTGCAGAATATTGTTGGACATGATGGGCAAATGAGATTACAAACTTGTAACCAGATATAGGCCGAGGCTGACTAGCTAAAACTATAAGCTTATCGATAAGAGTAATCCATCTTAGGACTGCTGCCTCAGCAACAGTGAGGCATTCATGAATGCAGCTCCACCTCGGCGGCATCACAATCAAGGTCATCTCTTACCACGCCGCACACCTGCAGTGGACGCATAAACTGTTGAATGCAGAACGATGCGTGCACGCGGTACAAGAGTCTCCTACAGTCTGTATAGATCGAAAGGGCCTGTATACCAACAGAAACGCGCAATGGCAGCAAAAGCATACCTTAGTCACCAGGAACGAACTGCCAATGAGCCGCGGGACCCAACACTACACAGCGTCAAGGTCAGAGATATCGAACAGGTTGTTAATAGCATTAGACTCATTCGGCTTGTCCCGAATGAAACACAGCCCACAATCAAGGTATGTAGTATATATGCCTAGTGACTGAGGCATGAAAAACGGTTTGGATTGAAGTCTCACATTCGAAGTTTCTGCCTGGTCAGTGGCTTGATGTACATATTCCTGGAATATACAAAGCTGGGGGCTTCACACTCACGTCTACACCAGAAGACTTGTCTCCCTCAACAGATGATGAATACCCTTACTTGGAACTAGCGATTCAGAATGCTCCAAGCAATCCTGCTGCCGCTTGGCTATGGCGTCCTCAGCATGAGATACTGAAATCGGATCTTGACGTTAGAGTCGGCGGAAGCTTTACTTGGCCTCCATCTACCATCAAGCCTGAACGCATACACAAGGTCGTTCTTGTTGCAGGTGGGATAGGCATCAAGTGAGTATTCGCAGCCATGTCATCGGAAACTTCATAGCTGATTTTGTGCCTGCAGTCCGCTCATATCGATATGCTCTGCATTGAGTAGGAGTAGCCACATCAACTCCATCAAGGTGCTGTATTCTACCAGATTGACGACTAGTTCATCAAAGGTTTTGTTTCTAGAACGTTTGAATGCGTTATCACAGAAACAGTCGACAACGACAGTCCAACTTTTCTTGACAGGGTCAACGCCTCTTGAGAGAACGTGTGAATCAATGAAGGCTGCTAAGTTGCAGCGAATCCGACTCGACGATCTGATCGATGCTATTGGCCCAGCTACAGGGAGAGCTTCTACCATCTGCTATGTTTGTGGCCCATCTAAGATGACCGATGATGTCGTTAAATACCTTGCGGCGCAGGAAGGCATGGATCGTTCGCGCGTGCTTTGCGAGAAGTGGTGGTGATCAGACCAATCTTATTGCGGCAGTCAGACGACACGGGCGTATAAATGCAAGAACAGATAGCTAATGGCATATCACGGCGGCTATATGTTATCGCCGGGCGCTTGCTTCAGAAGAAGTGCTCAAATCTAGCCTTGCGGCTGTCATGGACCGACCGATGCGGACATCGTGAATCATCTGACCATAGAGCAAGAGATGGTTGTACGTATCAAGCTTCACACGAACGTGTCGATCACACCCTCGATCAAGAGTGTGGTATAGGATAGGAAACGCGAAGCAGTGATTTAGATGATACTGCAAGAACTATGCTATGCGGCCTATGCCTAGCACTCTGCGGAAGACTTGGTTGCGAAAGCGACTACGACGACAGACACCCGAATGGATTAAGAAGAGTAGGGTGGATCAAGCAACCCCAGGGCAGTGGTGTGATGAGTGCATTGATTGGTCCAGTTGCATTCGACCGGTGCACGCTCCTTGCATTGGTGTATCCCACGTCGACCATTCAGAGGCTGCATGCTCTCTGCCAGCGAGTGAAATCAAGCTGTTGCCGCCGTGCCCATGCTGGTGATAAGTCCATCGCGGTGATTCGAGCCTGGAATGGATACTGAACGGCGGAAATATGAAGAGCTCTCCACCTCAGCCTTCTCCGCATCTTCAATCCTCCTGCCCGCGACCATCAACCACAATACAATAAGTACAGCCCGGATACTCGTGTCTGAAGTGGTGACGCTTTTGCGCACAACACCTCGACCGAAACCTGGAGCTCATCTCCTCTACGGAAAAGCGTCTGTGGTTCTCGCTGAACCCCGCCCCAGCTGGACGTCGTCGCAAATAAGCGCCGACCAGACCGCTCCCAACCTCACGAACGTTTCGAAACATCATACATCCACAACATGATGTTCTTCATGTCCAGGAAGTGGAGGGTTCCGCGAGTGATACTTGGCTTGATCATTTTCGAGTTCCCTCTTACAGTGGCCTGCTTGACTTTGACTGGAATTGCTGCGCCCAATTTATACAGAAATAAGTTATGGCAGACTGGTGGAGATTTGGGCTTCAACAGCAAGCCGATTACAATTGTCTACGCTTATGCCAACTATCGTCCCGTCGATATACCACTGGTCTGGAGCCAATTGTATGTGATCTAGGCCTGTCGACAGCACCCTGACTGACATCTGATAGCTCAACCAACTTTAACCTCGTCATAAGCGTCCTCTCCATGTTCCTACTCCTCACAAAGATGACAATGCACATTCTCGGCACATTCTATCCTGTCATGTCCCTCATCGTCCATGGCCTCCTTGTCGGACTCTGGAGCTATAGCGTTCATGTACAAACAGCGCCCGACACCATCGATCGTAATCGAATCAACAATGGTGTTCCATGGTATATTTCCAAGAGCTGTAACGTTGCGCCTGAAGGCGAGGTCAGGGGTTACTGCATGCAGGCGAAAGGGTTCTTCGCCATGACTATCGTCTCTCTGTACGTTCTTATACTTGAATGGGACTCATTCAAAGCTAACGTCTACAGGCTACTCTTTTCTACCCATTTCATCCTTGCGCTGTGGTCGGCAATACCTACCGAAGACCAGAAAGCAGCCCGGAGGACCAAGATTGAAGAGAAGAAGATGTTCTCGCCAGGCTCAGGCTCTGATTTTAGCGCCGAGGATGCGTGGCAGCGGCAGTGGGAGATGGGTCAGATTCCCTCCACTCCTGGAACCACAGGTGGGATCAAGAGCCCGTTCACGCCACGCACGCAGGCATTCCACAACCTTGGCGGCGGCATGGACCAAACAGAGCACACGCAACCACGGGCCAGTGGTCTGCCTCTCAGAGAACGTTTCGGAGAATTTTATCGACAATAATTCCGCGTAGGTGCATCATGTGACCATGATTCGCTCTGTGAAACACATTGAGCATGCAACTTGATCACGGTTTGTGGGCTTGGGAAAATGGAGTAGAGGTCTGGGCAGTCCTAAGAGGACGGATTGATACCATGGGCACGACGCCGTTTTTGATTGTCTTTATAACCACATCTGAAAGCATACACGAACGCCATGTGTCCTCTATTTACTGTCGAATACTAGCCGAATATTTGAATAAATTTTTATCATGAGTTCTGTGTTCAGAAGAATGTAGAGCACTGCTACTGATAATACAAGGCAGACTGATATTTTACCAGTAGCTTCTCGCTCGTGCCGTCAAAGGTATATTTGCGCGTAATCGCAGTCGAGGTGAGTGGGAGCGCTCGTACGCGTTGCCCCTTGCAACACTAGCGTCTGAGCGCAACGTGCAAGACGGAGTTGAAGCTCAAGCTTCAGGTCGCGAATATATCAATTCCAGGCAATCCATCGCATTATGCTTGGCTCTAATGTATAGTTCTAGCTCCTCATGTATAGGCGACCTTCTTTAACGCACTGCGATGATCAAATTGGCCAATCCCACCACGACGACCCAGACACGCGCCGACAACGTACGACTGGCTTTCTCGGAACCTACAACATGCTCGTCAGCCACCGTGTCGGAGCTTGGAAACTTGCTGTTCCCAAAGGGAGAGGATGAGGAAGACAAGGAAAATACAAAACCAAGACGAACAAAGGCTGCTACACGTTTAGCATCGACGCGTCTGAAACCAACGAGCTCGACCCGAGCCACCACAAAATCTGCCACTGCGACAATTGATGCGCACTTTGTAATCTCACCGAAAGAGCGTTTTACACTCGCGACCGACGTCGTGAACTCGTCGTTGAAAGTTCTCGCCGCCAGTCTCAAACTGCAGCTCAAGGTCCACTCGCCGTTATCAACAATTCAAAATGATGCTCCTATGCACAAACGAAGCGCCTCCTCTCCATACTTAGATATCAATGCTAAGATATCTACAAAGCCTTTACGAACGAAGACCAATAACCACCTATCTAATGGTAATAGCCGGTCCGCGCGTCCACGATCGTCTTCCTTCTCTTGCGGAACCGACAATGAACCTTCTTCCCATATACTGGCAATCGCGGAATGCGCAAGATTAGCATTTGCATACCTGAGGTCCGGTGAAGCCAGAAAAAGTAACGGAAAAGATTTGCCACCGCTTCAGATCGAGCATGGAATGGTTGCGCTAGTTGGCAAACTTCTTGGACACGGGATGACCTCATTAGCACTTAAAGAGTTACAAGTACTCAAAAGTAGACTTCGAAGTCACATGTGCCCGAAGGCGGATGGATGCGACACTGCCACAAGTCCGATTACGATCGCCTCACTTCTGGCATTCGAGTCAATATCTTACGAGTCCTCTGCGCTCCCAATCGTCATTTCATTCCAATTACAAGTCTTGAGAGTTGCTGCATCATTGAGACGGCCCAAAGCGATCGAGGGCATACTGAAAGAACTGGACCTAGAGAAGGAAACTGCGCCCGCCAACATCATCCTGCAATCTGCCAATAATCCAGACCAGCGCAGCAAAGCAGCCCGACAGCTGGAAACACTCGCCCAGAGCCTGCTTTCTTTATGCCCAAGTATTGCATCGAATCAAGATGAGGCAGCTAAAGACGCGAAATTGAAGCCAAGCCCCGATGCGGTCTTCCAACTCCAGCGCATTGCATTCCAGGTCAGGCTGCTTTGGTGGAAACTCGCAGGGCATAGAGGCGATGTCAATAAAGAACTCTGGGAACCATTTACAAAATGCATGATGGCTTACACTAGACGCTCCGTGACGCCGAAAGTGCACCAGTATCACATTTGCAAGAATCAGTTTTCAAAACTTGATGCTTCCTATCGCTCCCTGCTTTTGACTACATCAATTTCCATACCATCCCATACCGCTGCATTGTTTCCGATCCAACGAACCCTGTCCAATCTAGCCCAGTCCGCTGGGCTTTTCGATGAAGCTGTAACGTTCGCCCAGACGGACCAAGATTCAGCCGCCCAGGGAGATGCTACAACTGCCAGTAGCACCATAAAAATTGCTGCCATTGGGATTGATCGAGCTTTGAGTCAAGGTTGGGACGAGGAAGTAGAGACGCAGGTCTCTTTGGCGCTGGATGCATTGAGCAAACGAGGTGCTAAGACCGAGAACGATCAAAACTCGCTTCTTGGCGCTGTTATTGCGTTGCGTAGATCTGCCACGAAAGTTTTCGTGGACAGAGAATCTTCGGACTCTACTACTCGAGACCTACACTTATTCTCATTCAAGGCCATCTCAGGATGCATAGCCTTTCTTGGACGCCACGTCGACAGTCCTTCTCGCTCCATAGTTCATCCAGAATCCCAGAGCCCAGCTGGGGTAATAGAGAAAACCGCCAAAGCCTTCATCGACTCTGCAATCATTGCCTCCAAACTGCTTATAGCTCGCGGACTATTGGGATTCGACGAATTAGATCTATGTCTCCAGTCATGCCAGACACTACTAAAAAATCTGGAGCAGTATTGCATTACAGAAACAGAAGATAGTGACACACACAAGAATATGCAATTTCCTTTGGTAAAAGTGTCTAATGTGTACTGGGCTTGGGCCCTCAAAGAGAAGGCTCGAGAAGGTGCTCCACTCGAAGATGTCTTCAAGTCGATGAGAAGCTCAATCGAGGTTCTAACGTTTTCCTCGTTCCATGAACAATCTTCCGGTAGCATTTTGTTGAAATGTGCAAAAGCAGGAGAACTCTTTAGAAGTCACAAGCGCGTTAGTGAGGCGCGTGAAATGGTCAGCCTCTCCATCCGATGCCGTACCAATGCTGGAGTGTTGACAGTCGCTGCTGCACTCGCCGATTCACAACCCCTCGACTCAGTCTGGAACAGCAAAGAAGAACTGATATCATATCACAAAGACCTGGAGACCCTTTTACGCCTCGGTGTGTTAACTGGTGATGGTGGATTCTACGACGACGTAGATCTGAATTACTTGGAGAGGGCGGCACTGCTGGAATGTCAGTTGATACTCATCTGCCGCAGTTCTGCTGTGTACAACAGGCTTGAAGCTGGCCAAGCCACAGCTACATCGATTGCCACCATGACGCTCTCACTCTATACTCTAGACGAATACCCCGTACGCCGATTGAGAGTTCTGCTGCAACTCATGCAGGCACAGTGGGAATTTCCGGAATTACTGGATCTTTCAATCTGCTCCCTCGTCAATGAAGTATATATACGTACACCTGAAAATCTTGGTAAAGATTCCGAACTAGGCTCCTATATGCCACATCTCAAGAATACATTCGAAGTGCGACAAAATCTACAGCAGCCCACACCGGATCCAGACAAAGTGAGAAGCAACCTCGAGGTATGGGATGCAATGGTCAAGGAGTCAAAAGACCGTATTGGTTTAGGAAAACTGGTTGATAGCTTCGATAGCTGGATCAACATCTTGCACACTGTTGGCGACTTTTTCGAATCGAGAGGCCACGACAATATGCAAATCCCTGTTCTCAGTCTAGTCACCAGAATCCTACAGCTTGAAGGGTTAGGAAAGTCTTCTCAGCTACTCACGAATATGACGCGACTGGGCAGACAGCTCCTGACTCTCGGCTACCCTGCTGAGGCCCTGAAACTGTTCAACCGTGGCAAAGATGTACTACAGAGCGCTGACGTGACTACTGAATCAAAACTGCAGTATCACCTAGCATATGCAGAGTTCTTGTCCTCTATTGGCGACTCGACGAGAAGTGTTAACGAGTTGCGGGATATTGAGCGTCTGATCGAAGCCAAAGATGTCCTTTCTGATCTCACCAAACCCGCAACTACTACCAACGTACGGCTAAACCTGCACAAACTTCTAGCGCAGGCCAACTTTGCGCATTCTCTTTTGTCCATGCAGACTGGTGTCCCAAAGGATGCTCTACAATACGCGAAGCGGTGCGTGTTATTGAATCGACGCATTTGGGTCACTATAGAAAACAGAAACAAGGGAAACCAGAAGACTGTTTCCTTAGACGGGAATGTGTCGGACGCAAGCGATACTGTATCTCGTATTGGAAATATGACACTGTCCAGTGATAATCATACCCCGATATCAATGACGCACGGCAGCCTCACCGGACCAGAGTTCTGGACCCTCGTTCCGGTAATATTCACGGGTCTGTCGCAGCTAGCTCAGGTTTGTGAAAGTCAGGGCATGGTCGGCGAGGCAATCTACTACCTCGAGCAAGCATTTAGGGTCGCAGACGCGGTCAAGGCCACTTCTTGGCTTCTCGGGAATCTGAGCACTCGCGCCATTATATGGGCTAGAGCGGGTAATATCGACAAGGCTCAAATCTCCCTAGAGCAAGCTAAATCATTCCTCAATATGACTGTGACTACAGGAGAGGCAGCTACCTACCATAGTGCTGTTGCAGCTGTATACCGGGCTATGGGCGACGTGGACAATGAGATTCAGGCTTTAAAGAAAGGCCAGCAAATCTTAGCAAATCTCAGCAAGATGCCTTTCACTAAGTGGCTTGATGGGCTAGATCCAGTGGGAGCCGAGCTGGGCACGAGAATGTCCGAACTCTCTTTGGACAGCGCCACTGCTAAAGCCTATACCCCAGCACGAACAGACACGATATCAGGGTGGGCTAAGAAGCCAAATCCCAGGATTCGAGCGAAGACATTTCATACGATGACACGAACCACCGAAAGCGACCCTGTAGTGCCCGCAAATCCTTTGTTCTCTCCTATTTCTGCATCTCGTGCAGAATTGCTTCGTCAGGAAGCCTTTGCTGAGCTGGCACGGGACAACAAAACTAGCTCTGCCGCCCTACTAGATGAGGCTGAAGCATGCTATGACTGTGCTCAAGGCCATGTTGCACAGAACATTGCACGTATCAAACTGCTCATGGTCCAGTTTCAGAGTGCTGTGAATGCTGACTTCACTTTCAATGGCCTGCCAGAATCAACCGTCTCTTTTCCGTCTGTTAGAAGAAGTGAGAGGAATAAGTCGTCCGTGGCGAATGCTCCAAGGCCTGATCCTTTGGGCTCGAGGGGGAGAAGCAAGAAGACGTCCAAAGCGAAGGTCGTTGCGAATGAAGACTTTGTCAGCATGCTAAGACAAGCCCATGTCTTCTTGTTGGAGACTCAACCACTCGCGCTCAAGAGTGCACATAGCTCAGTCATGCATCAGGTGTGCAAACTTGCGAGCTCAATTACAGTCCTCCTATCAGCTGTTCATTGCCTTGCACCGGATGTGTCGTTGCATCCTCTACAAGCAGCGTTTTCATTTGGTACGCCTACCACTATACGATACAGCATATCCAGCTAACAGCGCTAGGGCATCCTCTTAACCGCACTCTGCAGCTCGAACAGGCGTCTATAGAGATAGAAGTGAACTCTACAGCCAAAACATCTTTAATGCAATGGCCGACTACAACAAGGTCGAACGATACAAGTGCCTCCTCGGCTTCGGAGTTTCAACGCCTATTCGTCGATATCATACCGGAGAACTGGTCAGCGATTGCACTTTCTCTCAGCGAAGCCCGAGACGAGCTATTCATTACGCGGTATCGCTCAAGTGAAACACCATTTATCCTACGCCTTCCCATGTCACGCCACACGTCCCGTGACCTGGACGAGGAGACATTTTCTTTTGATAACGGCAAGTCAGAACTTGTTGAGATCATCGAGATGTCTGACTTCAGTACGCATGATGGTCGAGACGTATCAAGCAAAGAGGCTAAAGCCGACTGGTGGGCTGAGCGCGAGGCCTTGGACGCTCGGCTGCAAGATCTCCTCGTCAATATGGAAAACATCTGGCTAGGTGGCTTTCGCGGTATTTTCTCACAGCACATGACGCAAATAGACCTGCTGTCGCGCTTCCAAAGGTCATTTGAGAATATCCTAAATGTGCACCTGCCATCAAGAAGCGGTAAAAGCCAGCCACCAAAGATCAATCTCGACTCGCGGATACTAGACTTGTTTATTGGGCTTGGTGATCCGTCAGCCGAAGAAGCCGATTTTGAGGAACCGTTGATGGATCTGGTGTACTTTGTCATTGACATTCTACAATTCAACGGAGAAAGTAACGCTTACGATGAGATTGATTTCGACGCCATCGTCGTTGAAACATTGGATATACTGCAGACGTATCATGCCGAGGCGGAATCTGAGCCAGCGCAACCGCAGCATACGATTCTTATTCTCGATAGCGCACTCCACTGCTTTCCTTGGGAGTCCCTACCGTCCCTCCAGCATATATCAATATCGCGACTCTCATCTCTCGCTGCTCTACGTGAGCGTCTATTATCTCGCTCGGCACCATCCAAGATTGGTGCAGACCATGACCCTGGCCACTACGTCACGCCGACAGGCAGTACCATCCTTAACCCGTCGCGCGACCTCACAAACACACAAACCCTTCTCTCTCCCTACCTAAACGCACTCCCTGGTGCCTGGTCTCACATTACTGCCCGGGATCCTACGGAGTCTGAATACGAGTCGGCTCTCCAGAACAGCGAGCTACTGCTCTACTTTGGGCATGGAGGTGGAGCACAGTATATTCGCCAAAAGAACATCAAGAAGTTGTACGTTCGAGACGCGTCTGATGAGAGCACGAAGCCACGATGCGCAACGACGTGGCTGATGGGTTGCTCATCGGCACATCTTACTGAACAAGGCACATACACCCCGTCCGGCACAGTCGCGTCGTACATGACGGCAGGCGCACCAGCAGTGCTTGGGATGTTATGGGATGTCACCGACAAGGACTGTGATCGATTCTCGATTCGATGTGGTGCGGTATGGGGGCTGTGGCAAGAACGAGAGGAGAAGGGAAGAAAGAAAGGACGGGCTGCTAAGAAGACTGCTGAGATGACAGCCAAGAGGAAATCAAAGGAGAGAGGGAAGCAGAAGTCTAGGGGTATAAGTCTGGACGACGCGGTCAGGAGCAGTCGGGATGCGTGTTATTTGAGATATCTGAATGGTGCGGCGCCAGTTGTGTATGGGATTCCGGTATACCTGAATGGGTAGGGCGATGGGGCATGCGGTTTTACATGTATTGACATGTAGTGGCGTATTCTTATAGGACATGTCCCGGAGAGTCGTATGTACTAAGACCCTTTGGAAATGGATTGATCTCGTATCCCCTCACCTCAGATGTCTCTCGCGCACCTCTCTCCTTGTTGTGCTCAGAGGTATCAATCATCCATCGTCCATCACACAATCTGTTTCGTCCAGATACGGTAGATACACATTGATTGGCTTCCAGGGCAGGCTAACACCCGTTAGGCAAGTGAACAACTAGCAAGCTACCCCGCTGGCCCACTAGACAGCTCTGGACCCCTCATTCACACACACACACACACGTACACACCTGATGCAACAAGCCGTTATATAGCAAGCTTCCCACCCCTCCACTCGCACCACTCCTCGCCCATCCTCCTTACCTTCACCTCACTCACCCTTCTCCAACCACTTCAGACACAAAGCACGCAAACACACCAAGAACCGCCATACGCCTACAGACGACGACGACGACGACAACAAGAAAAGCATCAACATGCAGACATCCCCCACCTCTTCCCTCGTCGATATGCACGGCAGTACCTGCCCCAAGTGCAGTGCTTCCATCGACGGTGGTGCAAAGACCTGTGGCTCTTGTGGAAGCGTATGTGTTATCCTCTTTGTTGTGATACTATCTATCCCTGTCATGTCATGTTGATCATGGGGGCTGACTGTGTGCTCTGTAGTCCTGCCCTGTCTAGAGCGCTATGGCCGTGTTCGAATAGTCCTGACTGGCGTGTAAAGAGCGTGTATGGGAGGTGGTGTGGTGTGGTGTGGTGTGGTGTTTCTGAGGAGCCTGTGTTGAGGGGGTTGCATTGGGGATGAGGAGTTGGGCTCGGAGTTGTGTGGGTTGCGAGCGAGAGTGCACTGTGTCGGCGATATGTCGAGATGATGACGTTTAGGGACCTTGTCGTTCGAATTTAAAACAGAAATTATCCGATTTATTGTCCGTGGTTTTTCTCACTTTTGTGCTGTGTGACTGTCGTATAGGTGATTTGTCTTGGGTCGTTTTAGTGTAGCGCGCGGCTTGGGCTGCTGCGTGACTTGCTATCGGATACCTTGGCTCGTAATATATGTGAGTGTCGGTATCGTGGAGTCTCTTCTGCGGTCTGGCAGTGCAATATATCGGACGTAAGAAGTACCGTAGAGCGATTTATAATGCCTGCAGGCAAACGGCCGGAGCGGGGGCTTCGGGGGATAAACGACCGTGGTTGGGGATCCGAGGAGATATATAAGGTGGTTGAGCACCTAGATATGTTTAAAAACAGCTTTATATTAGCATGGTCTGCTTCTCAGTTATGAGTTTACGCTGCTGATTTTGACGTCAGTTCTCGCACTTCTTAGATCTCAGTCACGACATTGCCTCCGTCGGATTCCATCATTCCATGATTGGTAGATATACACTCCGTCTGGCACAAAATCCGAACATCCGTCCACTTTCTGAGCCTTCTTCTGAACTCATCAACGCATTTCCACCTACCATCCATCCAACATGTCGATCCCCGCAACCCGACGAGCCTTGACGATTCTCGGCCCCGGCGAAGTCGCCGTGCAAGAGCGTCCACTCTCCCCCACTCTCCGCCCGGACTACATGCTCGTCAAAACCGCCGCGATCGCGCTCAACCCAGCAGACTGGAAACTGCTCACGAGGCGACCGAACAAGGGCACGATCCTCGGCCTCGACTACGCCGGCACCGTCGTCGCCATCTCAGCCAACCCGACACATGACTTCGCGGTCGGCGATCGCGTCGCCGGCATGGTCTATGGCAACTACGTGTTCAACGCCGAAGACGGTGCGTCTGCCGACTACGTATATGCCAAGACGGGGATTGCGTGCAGGGTGCCGCCCGCGATGACGTGGGAGGAGGCGGCTACGCTGGGCGTGGGCGTCACGACGGTTGGGCAGGGGTTGTATCAGAGTTTTGGGCTGCCGTGGCCGGGGAAGGCGGAGATGGGGGAGGTGTTGGGGGGGAGGAGGAGCGTGCTGGTGTATGGTGCGAGTACGGCGACGGGGACGTTGGCGGTGCAGATGGCGAAGCTGTGAGTCGGTGTCGTTTCTCTTTGTGGTGGGGATGGATGTGATGATGTGCAGAATGGAGCGGACCGAGCCTTGTGGGACGAGTGTATGCTGTGCATATGTTGGAGCCGGAAGGGGCTGAGACAGCATTGTCCTCACTTTGCACACCATATTGCTACCCCCTCCCTCTCCTCTTCCTCTATCTCTTTTGAGTCTGCTCTGGTGTAGTGGAACTAGCTAAACATGCTCCAGCTCCGGCCTCGAAGTGATAGCAACATGTTCGCCGCACAACTTTGACATGGTCCGCTCTCTCGGCGCCGACGCCGTATTCGACTACAAGTCCCCCAGCTGTGGCGCCGACATCAACGCCTTCACATCCAACAGCCTCCTCTACGCGTTCGACTGCATCTCCGAAGGTACCTCGCTGGCAATCTGCGCCGCCGCCCTGTCAACCTCGAGCCCTGGTGGCAATGGCATCACGCCAAAATACGGCGTCCTCCTTCCCGTCCCGGAGGACAAGTTCCCGCGTGACGATGTGAAGCCGGTGCTGACGCTGGGGTATAGTGCGTTTGGGGAGAAGTATCGGTTTCGAGGGGCGGATTTTGAGGAGAAGGGGGATTATGTCTGGATTGAGCGGTGGTGGACTCATGTGCAGGAGCTGTTGGAGCGTGGGCTGATCAAAGCGCACCCGCCAGATGTGAGGGAGGGGGGACTGGAGGGTGTGGTGGCTGGATTGAAAGATCTCGAGGATGGTAAGGTCAGTGGGGTGAAGTTGGTATATATGTTATGAGGTTGGTTTGGGCAGAGTGAGATGGATGGAGCTGGCTGGGTCGGGGAGGTACGTAACGACATAGCGGAGAATGTTATGTGTGTCGCTGAGACATGGATGGTATATCCCATGCGCTTCTTACAGCATACGCATGTAAAAGCTATGCGAAGCCATGATTCTGCGACACGATATGCTTGAGCCAGTCTCCTGGACCCGGAACTGTCCTGCACAGATCTGAAACGTCCTCGGCAATACACACATATACCAACGAACAACCAACCTCAAAAAAAGTCTAGAACGAACCTTACATTCCGCATAGACGGCCCATCTTCTCATCGACACTCGCGCCCACCTATTAACAGAATGCCCGGGCTCCAGCACATCCTCACAACCCTCGTTCTACTCACCCACATCTCAACAGCCACGACCGCATCTCCAATACCCAACCACACCACCTCCAATCCATCACCACGTCCCAGCATCCCCATAACAGCCCTCGTATTCGACCGCGCCCCTGGACCAAAGTCCTGTCGAGGAACCCTCGTCTCTAGCATCACGCTGACGCGCCCGTCCTCCCAGCACAGGAACGGCACATGTTACGACATGCATCACGCAGCACAATGCGGTGTCTTCGTTGCCAACAAAGCAGACGCGTGCGAGGCGAGACTGTACAGTATGTCTGGGTGTCCCGAGACGCTGCAGGAGGCCTATGTCACGACGGTGGTGTTTGGACCAGATAGGACGGCGCGTGGAGGGCTGTGGGTTAGTATACTTGTGAGGTGTGGAGTTGAGATTGATGAGGGAAGGCTAGAGGAGGAGCAAATGCTGTTGCATGATGTATTTGGAGACTATGTTAAGGATGGCGGTGGGCGATAAAGGGGCTGTGATGCTATTGGTGATGCATTATCGAGTCCACGGTGTTTGCTTTTTCCTATGGGATCGCCCAGAAAGATAAATACGAGCCATCTCCGAAGTCGCAGCGCCACGGGAGTCTTGGCATAGGAGGATCGAAGGACTTGCCTAATCTGGCAGTTCCGTCCCCCGGTTTTTTGAGTTATCAGATCCTGCATCTAATCTACATAGATTGGGTACGTTGGCCGATTCGGCGACATACACACACACACGCGACACCAATATCTTTGTGCCTTTTGGTGGCCGTGAGGCTGAGTAAGTACTGGAAGTGTCCTGTAACGTACAGAGAGAACTCTCTGGCAAGCTTTGTGCCATGGCTTCTGTATTTCATAATGGGCGCATTGTGACCTTCGAGGGAGAAGGCTCAAATTTAGTTGAGAAGTTTGTGGACTGTATGATTATCAAAGATGGTATCATCACCTACATTGGAGAGTATGCAATGGTACCGCAATCAGACTTGTCCAGCGCCGCCTCAATCACGGATCTGGCTCAAAAAACAGTCGTCCCAGGTTTCATCGATGGGCATATGCATCTCCTTATGCTCGGTCAGTCACTGACCAAACTCGACCTACTACATTGCAACTCCCTCGAAGATATCCGCGCAACCATAAAAGCATACGCCATCTCTCACCCCGACGAGCCACGTATCATGTGCAAGTCCTGGCTCCCGAGCATGACCAACGACCTCGCCCATAAGAATATGCTCGACGACATCGACCCCAGGCCTATCTTTATCGACAGCAACGGTCTGCACTCAACATGGTGCAACACCGCAGCTCTCGCCGAACTGGACATCAAAGACATGCCCGACCCCCCAGGCGGCACGATCCATCGTGACGAAAAGGGCGAGCTCATCGGCCTCTTGAGCGAAGCAGCAAACATCAACCTCGTATGGCCATATCTCTCCCGCGTGTCCAGCATGCCGAAAAAGGTCGCCGCACTTCGCAGCGCTCTCCGCGCATACGCTGCAACCGGCTACACAGGCTTGGTCGAAATGGCCATGGACGACGCCGCATGGGAAGCGCTCCAAGCTCTACGCGCCGAAGAAGAGATCCCAATGCGTATCTCCGCATACTGGCTTATTCTCCCCAAGCCCACCGAAGCAGAAGACCTGGCCCAAGTCGACCACGCAATCGAAATGGCACGCCGCTTCAGCAAAACCACCTCGCCAAACTGCCGCATCATAGGCATCAAGTGCATCACCGACGGCACCGTCGACACCTGCACCGCCGCCCTCAGCGAAACATACGGCCAAATGACCTCCCTCACCGACCCCCTCTGGCCCGAAGAAAAGCTCATCCCAGTCGTCAAGCGCGCCGCAGCCGCAAACATGCAGATCGCCCTACACGCCATCGGCGACAAAGCAGTCACAACCGCCATCAACGTGCTCCGCGACCACGCTTCCACCCCCGGCCCCGACGCCGCACCACCACGCCACCGCATCGAGCACCTCGAGCTCACCACCCCCGAAGACGCAGCCAGACTGGGCCTCCACGGCATCACATCCAGCATCCAACCCGTACATGCCGACCCCTCGATCCTGCGCGCCTGGCCCGCGCTCATCGGCCCAACACGCCTCACCCGCGCCTTTGCATACGCCGAGTTTGCCGCCGGGGGCAGCGTGCTGAGTATCGGGAGCGATAGCCCGACTGCGCCGTTTGACCCGCTGGCGAACATGTATGTTGCCACGACGCGGAAGACGGCGCGGGCAGGGGAGCTGGCGAAGCCGGAGGCGGAGAGAGCGGCGCCGGTGAATGAGGGGTTTCGGTTGGGGCTGGCGGCGGCGTTGGCGGCGGCGACGTGGGGGAGTGCGTGGAGTGTTTGTGAGGAGACGAGGGTGGGGAGGTTGGCGGTTGGGTGGAAGGCGGATTTTTGTGTGGTTGATTTGGAGTGGAGTGGGGAGAGGTTGTTGGAGGGGAGGTTGTGGGAGACGTGGTTTGAGGGGAGGAGGGTTTGGAGGAGGGAGGGGGGAGTGTAGGTTGTAGGGTGGTGGTGGAGAGGGGTGGAGTGGGATTGTTCTGGTTTGTGTCTGTGTATACGCGCGTTGTGCAGTCATGGTCATAACAGTGGACAGTTTCCTCGGGATTTCTTTGTGCGTCGTCTCTTGGCCGACGAATACTTAAGGTATCTGTCCATCCAATTCACTAGACACCCGTCCTATAGAGTTCCAAGCCACTCGAATACTTCATTCTACACAGGTTACGAAGAACCTCACAACCTGCTCAAGAGTTATCACATAAATCAGTTCATCATTCAGACCCCACAATCATATGCATAACATCAAAGCAGACTTACTCAAAAAACGACGAGCTTCATACTTCTCCTACGTTGCAACTTTCCCCCTGATTACTCACTATTGAACTTTGTTCAAGTAACTCAGTCGTACACATATCGAAATGCATAATCGCGTGGCATTTGTAGATATAGTCCCACAAAGCCGTATCACATCGCATCATAGTTCCAACTCAAAGGATCATTTCTCTAGGGACATCCTACTCGTCAATCGTCTTGTTATACCTGTCGAGAGTCAATGAAGCCATGATAAACTACATTTATTGTAGCCTGTTTGCCAAGCAGAAAAGTGCTATGGAATGCTCGGTCCTTGAAAACAGACAACACAGCCACTTCACTTCGCGTCAATCCGAGGTTTGGAATGCGAAGTCGGTGGCGATTGGATTTAGGCACCCGAGTATCATGGTGTATATATGTATCGCATTTCTTCGGGCAAACAGTGCTTTATCATGCTTTATCATATAACAAGGCTTTACAGCATTGTGAGCGGCGCATTGTTCATTATTCCATCGCCCTGTTCTCCGTATCCAAAACATCATCCCGAATGCCGTCATCAACGTTACCCAACGATCCTCCATGGTCCGGACGGTTTTGGACTACCAATGATAAAAACCACCTGCTGGCGCTACCCCCCGAAGTTCTCCTCATCATCCACGCCCACGTCCCCGGCCACGTGCAAGAAGCTTTCCGCCAAGCCTGCGCGAAACCCTACCATGTATTCAGTTTTGCGTCCTTCGCCCGCACCAGTACACGTCTAAGACTGAACCTCCACCATGAAACAGGCGACCGCGCAGAAGGCTTGCTTGCCGAACAAAGACTGTTCAAGGAGGCTCTGAAGAGAGATTTATGGTACACGGGACCTGTTCGCAACGAACGACGTCGGGAGGCGCATATGGGGCGCGAAAGGTGTTGTTCGACGTGTCTGCAGACACATGACCGGCAGTTCTTCACAAACGCGGAGATGGAGAAGGATCCGGGTGAGAGGCGGTGTGTGGGCCAGCAAGGAGACCTCGTAGTCGTGACAGGAGGGGACACCACGATGATGAGAATAGGAGGAGATGACAAGCCCCTGACCTGGGCGAAAATGGTCAAACTGGATTTCCAGGACCCAGTCGACAGGGTATCGTCTTATCGATTGTTTGCATGGCCACCGAGATCACAATCGACATACAGTAGGGAAGAAGCGCCGGAAATCACGTACACCAGGTTGGATGGATACAAATTGTCCTTCCGTCGAGTCCTGTATGTTTCCATCACGGATGGTAGCACGTCGTACGATCAGGACGTTCAATGGCAGCATGTACAGGAACCTGCGCCGCATTACATATGTCCGCACGTTGCACTCACGGCGGAGTCCTTGACGGAAGGCTGGCCTCTGCTGCACTCGCCTTTTGGTCGAGAGTGTGCAGTCAGGCGCTGCAGCACAAAGTGGTGGCTTGAGAGATTAGACGTTGACGGAGGTTCGAGGAAGGAGATAGTTCTCAAAGTAGAAAGAGGACTAGGAAAGGGCCCGACCGATCCGAAGTGGTTGGCACAGCTCAGATCAGACCAGGGGGATGTGCAATACCGTATCAGTCAATTGATCAGATGATCAATGCCCCCCTCGGTGATCATTTGACCGGTTTGGGTGTCTTTTTGGGTGGTGCAGTTATACACACCTTTTGGTGTCTGGGATTAGATTTTTCCTTGAATCAGACTTGTGACTTACGGATGGGTAGACACAGGATTTCAAATTCCTTCTGTTTTGACTTACGAAGACTGTCTGGTCGGTACTGAACAACTGATATTGATTGCGATTAGTTAACCCATAGTACGTAGTATTTTGAATATAGATCATCATTGTTGTGTGAAATAAGTATGAGCAATGTCTGCACATTCTCTGACCCGACAATGTTTTATACCACGCATATTCTGCTGCTACATCTAGAGTATGTATTCAAAGTCTACATGTATGTCTGAGGGTGTCAAAGCTACTCGGTGTCGTAATGTCAGCCCAAGCTGATACCTGTCGAAGCTACGCTACGTAAGTACCAAGCTTTCCTACAAGGAGTCAAAACAAGCTTTTCCACGCGGCAAAAGTGGGGTCAGCAACGAGGTAATAATATATAAACAGCCAACCCATCCATCCTCCACAACCTCAAGCTACACACACCTAAAACAACAACAACATCTCCTCCCTCCCAAACAACACCATCAACCTACCAACCCACAATGACCACCACCTCGCCCCCGCCAGCAAAATACCTCCACGGCCACCACCCCTCCGTCCTCAAATCCCACTCCTGGCGCACCGCCCAAAACTCCGCCGCCCACCTCCTCCCACACATCACCCCCAACGCCCACATCCTCGACATCGGCTGCGGGCCCGGCACCATCACATGCGACCTCGCCGCCCTCGCCCCCGCCGGCCACACAACCGGCCTCGACGCCTCGCCCGCCGTCCTGACCACCGCCCGCGCCACAGCCGCCACCCGCCACATCCCCAACATCTCCTTTGCCCAAGGCGACATCTACGCCCTGGCCTACGCCGACGCCTCCTTCGACGTCGTGCACGCCCACCAGGTGCTGCAGCACATTGGCGATCCGGTCCGGGCGCTACGCGAGATGCTGCGTGTGGCGAGGAAGGGCGGGGTAGTCGCTTGTCGGGAGGCGGATACGGCGGCTTCGGTGTGGTGGCCGCGGAGCAGGGTGATGGAGGATTGGCGCGACACGTATGTGCGGACGGCGGAGGGGAGCGGGGGGAGTCCGTATGCGGGGCGGATGCTGGGGGTGTTGGCGCGGGAGGCGGGGGTTGAGGGGGAGAGGGTGAGTGTGGGTGCGAGTGCGACTTGTTATGCGGGGGCGGATCGGAGGTGGTGGTGTGAGATGTGGGCGGAGAGGATGCAGGGGGAGTTGAGGGGGAATATTCTGGAGGGCGGGTATGCGACTGTTGAGAGGCTGGATGAGCAGGTGAGGGTGTGGAGTGAGATGGCGGGGGATGAGGATGCGATGTTTACGATGGTGCATGGGGAGATGATTGTGAAGGTTTGAGGGCTTGAAGGCTTGAAGGCTTGAGAGGGTAAGGGGTAAGTCTTGCTACTTGGAGGACTGTCTTTTGATATAGATAGCTCTCACCACATACGAGTGTCGAACGAATAGCCGGTACACCATTTTACTCTGTATATACTTTCAGGACACCATTACTTTCCAACTTGACCACAAGAGACATCTTCTTAAGCTTAGGTGTGAATTCATAAGTTATGCTATGGTACGTCTGCGTTGCAAGCAAGCTCTGGACTCTGAACGCTGCAAACGCATTCTAGCTTGAAATTACCCCAGCGCCCCCCAACACCATGCATGCAACATGCTCTCCACAATCCCACGTTCCCCTTCATACAGCCTCAGTGGAAATAGCACGCCAGAACGAAACATCCACTCAGCCCTGCTCTGCCCCTTTCAATCCCCTCCATCAACCCCCTTCACCAACCTTTCCCACTCCCACCCCTATCACCCACCCTACAACCCCACCTCAACATGCACACCAGCAACATGCCCACACCCATCCCTCTCACACCGCCACGTCTCCTTGCCCCTCTCAAACGCCTGCCCATGCCCAACTTTCACGCTCTGGAAATCCGGGCAGGGGCACATGACGCAGCGCCAGCGAGATGGGCTGGTGGCATGCTCGGATGGAGAAGAAGGGGGAGAATTGGCGGATTGGTTTGGGAAGGTGAGATGGGTGTCTTGTTGGGGGTTGTTTGTTGTTGATGGTGGTGGTGGGTTGTGTGGGTGGGCTGATTGGGATGTTGTTCCGGTTCCGGGGGCGCTGAGCGTGGTTATGGGTGTGAGGTGGAGGATGTAGGATTGTGAGTGTGGAGGTGAGAGGGGTGTGTTGTTCTGAGGGTACGGTATGGTGGGAATGGGAGGAGTCGCTGGGGCTGAGATGGGAGCTGCTGCTGCTGCTGCTTGATCTTCGGGGGTCAGGCGAAGGAAGGAGTGCGGTGGTGGTGGTTCAGCATTGCGGGTATCCTTCTTCGGGCTCTGCGTTTCGTCTTTGCTTTGGTTAGCCATGTTATTAGGCCGTGGGTGTGGTAGTCTCGAAGATTGATTTAGAAAAGGGCGGGCTACGCACTACCGACGAAACGATGTGTGCAGTATATAAGCGTAGTGGAATTTGCGAGAAAACAAGGCTTGGTCACACAGCACCATGCGGACCCATCACTAGAGTGTGAATCAATTCAGATTGGTTCAAACAGGGAATGTGTACGTCCGGAGTCAAGTCCGTGGAGTATAGCCTATGGGTCTATGTCAGATGTGTGACATTGGAGCTCATGTGTTGTCACTTGATTGTGTTACGATCAACACAATTCTTGTCCCACACACAGATTCTCGCTTTACCCAGCTATCGCTTAACCCGGTACGAGCAGGGCCCAGTCGTGAGTGAAGACTGCAGGTCCAAACCGTCGTCCACATATTGACGATTATCCATATGATTGTTTTAGATGAACCTTAGTGAGGAATCATCAGATAGTGACTTGAAGATGCTTTCGACTGTCATATTGACAATGCAAGCTCCAGTCTACAGGTCACTGGCTATAGGCACAGAGAGTGCTATAAATCACCACACATTGCTGGGATCAACGTGGAAGTCTTCACCGTTTTCACGAATGTGCTTCTTGTCTTTGTCTCTCGGCAGTGGCTTCCTCATATCAAATGCATCTTCGCCGTCATTGTAGTAGTTGACAACGCGTTTGTATACCGTGTATCTACAAACTGTCAGAACGTCGAAGGATTATCATTCGGTCCTAGTAGTCACTTACCCTAGCTTCTTATAGAGCTTGATTGCAATCTCATTATCGGTCCTCACGAAGAGGTCAATGAACCAGCAATTTTGTGCTTCTGCGACTAACTCCAGGGCTTCCGAAAGCTTCGTGCCCAGTCCGATGCCACGAGCCCACGACGCTACTGTGAGGGCTGTGATATGTGCGTGCCAAGGCAGGTAGTTCGGGTTGGTATTGGTATCAGGATCGTAGGGTGTAGGCGAGGAGAGGAACGGTGAAGATTCAATTTTACCCAGAACTACGACAAGAGTCAGCGAAGAGCTATAGAAGAATCGCAGTAGAACTCACGATAAGCAGCTACCCTGCCATTTCTTGTCTTGACCACATTGCAGCACTCAGGCCATCGGTCCAGGTAGTCCATGTAGAATTCTGTCTGATATGTCTCGGTCAACGGATCGATGTTGCAGTCGCCGAACTTGAAGAGGTCCAATGCTTCCATCTGGTGGACTCCATAGCCTGGAGGCATTGGCTTGAGGTGCTCCCATGACGTGCCCTTTAAGGGATTATAGGGCTCTTCAGCTACTTTCGACTTGTCGATCTTGACTCTCCGAACCACGGGAAACCAGTTCTTGTCTACGTCGTAGTGGGTTTCGTATTCGTCGCTGTCGTCTTCTGGACCGCCGGTGGGAAGAGGCTCAGGTATAGGGCTGTACTCGGTGGGGAAGCTATAGTCACGAGTATCCGAGGTGGACATGTTGACGCGATTTCAAGAGAAGTGCAAAGTGTGTTGTCACGAAGCAAAAATTATGAAGCAACTGGACAAAAGGTTCAAGAACTGCCCCGCAACGCGACGAACCTACATGACGCTAGGGAGCAGTAGCAACGCTAGGCCATGAAAGGCAAAGCCCTGAGCCTGCAAGTACAAAGAAAGTATCTTACGCAGATAGGTCTGTCTTCTTCATGTCGCGTTGCCATGATCGCTGCAGGTCCGGATCTATTGGTCAAAGGAACAGACTTGAAGCTCTTTCAAGATATCACAAATTTGTAGAGGGACTGTGGTGCACTACCACAGTGAGCATTGCTTAGAAGTAAATTCTGCTGCTTCTTATATCGGACATTGCGTTTCCACACAATAGTCATACCAGCGTGAACTTCTCGGTATTAGGCTTGTGAGATCTCAGGTACCTTGCTTTGGCAATTGATGCTAGAGCACGCAATGGTGGACTGCGAGAATGCGACCGACGATTGGCGATCCGAGTCCTTCTGACACCCGAGTAATGTTGAGACTGTAGTGAAGAGCACTATGCATAGAGCCTGTAAGTATAGTACTTTCATGTACATAGCGAGAAATTTATAAGAAATAGAAGAAATGTAATCGATAGCGTGAAGAGAATGGAGTGAAGGAAACGGTGGAATCAGGACAGGCTGTTGATCGTGATTATGTCCTGTAATCTCCTCCTGGCAGAGTTTGGGCCATGGCACATACTTTGACTTCAGTGACCTTATGATAGTTGCTGATAGACTTGACGAGAGAGGGAGCGCTGATGTCGGCGAAGCGTTGAAGTTTTCCACTCTTAAGCATTAAGCACCTAGGGAGTCGCAATAGGAGTACCATCAAGATACTGACAGATTCCTGCCTGAAGAAAGCCAATATGAGGGTACTGTATGGTGGATATGAGTGTTCCTTTTCTCGTCATTACAGGTGTAGCTAGATTGTCTATAGGATATGTGATGTCGTGATAGGAAGTCGAATGAGGACTGCTGAGGAGTGTTCTACGTCTGCATTCGCGTAGACCTTCGGACTCCAGGAACAGAGCGGCGCGCATACGATCAGTCAACAGACTAGACGTACCTACATTGGA
The DNA here is from genome assembly GCF_010093815.1 of Pseudovirgaria hyperparasitica. Lineage (NCBI taxonomy): Eukaryota > Fungi > Ascomycota > Dothideomycetes > Acrospermales > Acrospermaceae > Pseudovirgaria > Pseudovirgaria hyperparasitica. Next base: position 720,074 of record NW_022985559.1, read on the forward strand.
AGGAAGCGTTGTCGTTGTCGAATTGCTCGACGATGTTCTGTGTAAGAGTTGAGGATGATTGATGATTGCAGTAATTATCGCAATGCTTAACAGCGGAGTCGCAGCCGAAAAACTGGCTGCTCTTTAGAGGAAGCGGAGTAAGCCTAGGGAGCAGGCCGCGGAGCCATCTTATGCCCGTCGGACGTCATTGCTTGACCTTCGTCATTCTCCTTTGACGACCTCCTATCCACTACTATTCACTCCACTGTTGTTGTGTGTACTATGTATGCCATGATATCCACGATCACCACCACTGTTCCACAGTTGGTGCAATCGGGATACTAGGATGCACAGCCCTTCCCGCCTCCCCATAGACTACACCGTCAAGTTTCCACAATTGCATGCCAACCGCCTCCCGGGCCCCCACAGGTTATGCCATATTGTCCACTATATTGCGGCGCATATCCATCTCATTGGAAGACTACACCTGTTGTGTCATGGAGTCACGTCTTTTTTTGGCCTCGTCGTGTGTCGTACCATCTATCGCACATGCCGCGAGTCATAACTTCACCCTATGCGAAAAAGGGTCCACTGCCCAGCTCCGTGTCAGCCTTCCATCTTCTCCCGCCATGATGCCTCGTTCCTCGCTTGTTTCTTCTCATCGCGGTCCTTTGCCGCCGTCCAACATATGCGGCAATGGACCAGCGTGATCTCAATGTGAACATCATCGGAGATCAGTCTTCTTTCTGTGCACGATGCAGGCCATTGTGTCTTGACCCCTCTCAATACCGCTGGCGTGAGCGGACCGATCCGACAGGGGCCAGCTTTTTGGAATCGACACCTATAATTGATCAGGATCCATATGAGCGCACGCAGAACATTCCGTTCATTCTACACGACTCGCTACCACAGCTTCCACGACTAGAAGAGACGGCATCATCAGGATGTGCTTTTTGTACACTATTACGAGCGGCAGTACTCTCAAAGCTATCACATATCACACCGGATTACGCGGACTCTTCATCATCGGTCGACGCTCGTTCCCACTGCCATCTAGAATTTTCTGAAGCAAAATATGAATGGATAAGCGCAAAAAGCGTACACTGGGGGGAAAATGCCAAATACTGGTATCTCAAAAGTCTGAGCCTTTATGGGACATGTACCACTGTAAACGAACACGCCAGTTCCAAGAAGTTCAACATCTGTTTCGACGTCATAAGTCCTCCCAGTAAGTCCTCAGTCGGCGGAGCAGCGATCGCTGCTGAATTGAGCGAATCAGTCCATGAAGGTGCTCCTCTCGCTATATATCAACGGCCATTGGTGAGTTCAATACTGTCCGATACGAATCTGAACATGGTCCGCTCATGGCTACGGTACTGTAACGCCGGTCACACGTTATGTGCCAGTCCTTCTTGCGCAATCTTACCCACGCGCCTTGTCGAGATAGATACAGTAGGCACCTCATGTCGATTGAAACTTATGAACGAACCCGGTGATCAATATGTGGCACTGAGTTATACATGGGGCACTTTTCAACCACCCTTACGCCTGACGATGCAATCACTTGACGCATTTCGCAACAATATCCCATTTGCGCTCATGCCACGAGCCTTCCAAGACGTCCTTCGATTTGTTCAAGCACTTGGGTTTCGCCATGTCTGGATTGACTCTTTGTGCATTATTCAAGGTGCGCTACATGTTGTTCTTTGTCCAACCGCACTGGGACCTCTCCTTTTGGAGCGCCCTCTCGTCTTGGGCTTAAGCTTGGTCGTCCTAGATATTGTGGCTCTCCAGGATCCGCACTCTTACTAACTACTGGCAGACAATGAAGAGGATTGGTCATCGGAAGTCTCCAAGATGATGGAAATCTATCAAAACGCTGCCCTGACAATCTCACTGTCGGGAAGCCGAACACCGCACCAAAATATTCGGAGCGAACTGGAGATCCGCAACGCCATTACTATGTCTTACACGTCCCTCTTCAACTCGCAAGTACCTGGTCACTATCTTCTCTCACCAAGCCCGAGTGTCAACACATTCCAGGGACCGTCGCTCCAGTTCTTCCACGACGTGGATCCGTCGTATTGGAACACTCGAGGGTGGACTTTCCATGAAAAATTGCTGTCCAGGAGGACGCTCTACTTTGGCACTCGGAAAATGTACTTCACATGCCAAGAGTCGCTCTTCATGGAAGGGAGTGATGTCTGCGAAGAACCGAACCGCTTGACATATCCATCGCTGGCTATTCACTGGTTCTGGTACCGCATCAACAAGACTCGAAATCCGGATTCGCTATTGGAGAATTGGTTGACAATGGCACAGGCCTACAGCACACGAAACCTGAGCTACATCAGCGATAAACTGCCAGCACTATCGGCACTAGCTAAAGAGATGCAGCAACGACTGGTCGATAATTGTGATTTGACAACACGCTATCTCTGTGGTATCTGGGATACTGATTTGATTCGCGGACTGGCCTGGTATCCGGTCTCTGCAAACACCAGTGAAACGGACCAACTTTCATCACAACTCATAGTGAAACGCGACGATCTTCCATTATCACTTCCGGGACCATCGTGGGCGTGGACCAGCTACGACACCCCGGTTCGTTTCGCGCATCTCAATCTTCTTTCTCATAGCATCGAGAGCGATACTAAACTCAGGCTCACCTCATCAAACACGAAAGAACATATCAGCGACGCTTCCTCCAGCCCAATGGCCTGCATCTCTCTCCAGGTCTCCAGCCAGATAGTCCCCCTCAACTTCTCCTACCTCGTGGACTCCACGGGCAACGCAATGCAAATCTCCTCCGAGAACAACACCGTCGAGTTCTCTCTCAACTGGACGACGTCAGATTACGATGCCGCAACAAACAATCAATTGGACGTCTACGCCCTTGCAATCCAGTTTCATCATGTCGAGCGTTCATTTTCCAAACCTTACATCTCAGTGGGGCTTCTTGTTACGCCTGCTGGGCTGGGTCCAAATGGCGTGAAGCAGTATCGACGTATTGGGCTGGTGTTTTGCAACAGTGAGAGGAAGAGCTCGGTGTTTGATGGTGTGGAGGCGGAGACTGTGCTGCTTGTATGAGTCTGTGGTGTTTTGACCTTCGCGCTGGATGTATTTCATCATTACATTTCTCAATTTCCCCGTGGATGCAGCGATACGGTCACGAGGAATACTTGGTGACTCTAGAGACCATTCAGTGAGCTTTAGCGATGACATTCGAACCTGGGTTTGTCCAACTTGGCAATGCCAAATCTTGCGGTTGGCAAACGTGTTCAAGGCGGACGAGCTCGGTTTGAGTTATTGCAAGTTCTTGTGATTGTATTACTATTTGACGCATGTACATTGCACACTGTATAGTTATGATGGATGTAACAATGGCGATGACTTATGCGGCTTCTGTATGATGGCGAAGTGTCTGGAAAGACTAGACGATGAATTCGTCTCTCGATACTTGGCCGGTATATCCTGGAACTGTGTACACTACTATATGGAAAAGCGACCATGAGGAAATGAATACAAGCGGAGATCTGTAGTAGTGCACCAGACCACATACAGCTTAACCAATTCCCACACATGGAACCCATGTGGAGAGCCGCAGATCCATACCCAACACAGCCTAGTTTCAAACAAATGACAAGGATGACCGCGCACCGCCACCGTGGCCACGGTTCAACTACCCCAGGCTCGGCATATCGTTACACTGTCTTATGCCAACTCACACAAGATCTCATTGATCACGCTTTTGATCTCAATCGATTAACATGTCTGCGCATCTCTTCGACGTCAAAGAGCACAAAGTCGCCGGCTGCCATATCCGCGAGTATCCCGGCTCGACGGTCGACCAGGAGGATGTGCTGTACCTGCATGTGAAGCAGTACGTCCCGCATGAAGCGCAAACGCCGCGCTCTCCGACGACGAACCCAGCGAGAGATGCGGTGACGTTTATTGCGGCGCATGCGGGCGGGATGCCAAAGGTGAGGAAACGCAGGAAAATGAACCTAGATATCGCGCTCTGCGCGGTTTGCCGAGGTTAATGTTTGTTGTTGTTGTTGTTGTTGTTGTTGTTGTTGTTGTTGTTGTTGTTGTTGTTGTTGTTGTTGTTGTTGTTGTTGTTGTTGTTGACGTTGGTGTGTTATAGGAGGTGTATGAGCCGCTTTGGGACGAGATGCTGCTGCGGTCGAAGGAGCATGGGTTTGCGATACGGGGGATCTGGATTGCGGATGTGAGCAATCATGGGATGAGTGGGGTGTTGAATGAGGGGAAGAATAGCACGGATTGTGAGTGAGATGGGAGATGTCAGAGGGGGTTGGAAGACGTGGTGCTAATCTGAGATTGTACAGATTCGTGGATGGACCATGTGCGCGACTTGCTGCTTGTTGTCAATGAGTTTAGGCATGAGATGCCGAGACCGTTGGTGGGGATTGGGCATAGCTTTGGGGGGAATCAGATGTATGTGTTTGTTTACTTTGTCCTTGGTTCATGTGTTTCCGCGCTTGATTACTTTTCCGTGACTTTCTTATCTTATCAAAACTTGCAACTCTTCTTCTTCTCAATCTCTCTCTCTCTCTCCTCTATATGTCTCCAAACCACTCCCTGATTCATCCCCACGAACATCTATCTCATCGCCCCCCTTCCCCACCCACAAAACTGACTCCCTCCCAGCGTCAACCTCGCCCTCATCCACCCCCGCCTCTTCACCACCCTCCTCCTCCTCGACCCCGTCCTCCAACACCGCCAGCCCTACATGGGCTTCGCCTGCACACCCCCCGGCGTAACAAACTGGGCCCTCCACAAACCAGACCTCTTCCCCTCCCGCTCCGCCGCCATCGCCACCCTCTCCACCCAACCCCCCTTCACCCGCCTCGACCCCCGCGTCCTCACCCTCTACCTCGCCCACGCCCTCCGCCCCCTCCCCACCCCCCTCTACCCCTCCATCCCCGCCGCCCTCGCCTCCCTCGGCCTCGCAGACACACACTACTCCCCGCACGACCCCCCCGTAACATACACCACCACCCGCACATCCGAGCTCCTCACCCTCAACAGACAAAACTTCGCCGCCGCAAAGGGCCGCTGGAATCGAACCACACACCCCGACCTCGATCTCCTCTCCAACGGCTGGGCAGGCAGTCCCGACCGCATAACACACCCGGACCCCGATACCCCACCCCCTATCTTCCCCATGTACCGCCCCGAAGCAGGCCTCACGCACGCCCGTCTGCCGCAGCTGCGCCCGTCCGCGTTCTTCCTGCTTGGGCGGCGGACGTGGCTTGCGCTGGACGAGCTGCGTGCGGGGATCGCGAGTTGTGGGACTGGGGTTGGGGGCAGTGGAGGGGTGGGGGCGGGGAGGGTGGAGTCGGTTGTGCTGGAGGGGCAGGGGCATTTTTTTCCGTTGGAGGTGGTGGGGGAGTGTGCGGGGAGGTGTGCTGGGTGGGTGGGGAGGGAGATGGAGAGGTGGAGGGGGGAGGAGAGGGCGTGGGTGGAGGGGCGGAAGGGGGTGGATCATGGGAGGTTGGAGGGGGAGTGGTTTGAGGTTATTAGGCCTCCGGGGAGTTTTGGGAGGGGGGCGAAGGGGGGCGCGAAGATGTAGATTGGGGGTGGAGGGGGTGTGGGTGTGGGTGTATAGATGTGTGAGGTTCGTGGGTGGTCGGAGGTTTGTTTATAGTTGTATAGTGTTGGATATTAGACGGTCTGGCATCGTGTACTATGGCATGCTTTGTGTGGTCTTGGCTACGACAATCACGAAGCGTCCAAGACAGTGAGCATGCCTTTCCGCCACGCAGCATCTCAAATAACCATCATCATCGCGAGCTCATGTCCTCCTGAGATCCGCACTTTGTCTCTGTTTTTCTTATTCTCACCAGACGTGAGCATATACAATCGGATACCATCCAAGGTCCTAGATTAGGATTATATAATTAGTCACCCTAAGGGTATAGGTTGGGTTCATAATCTATGCTAAGAGATAAAGATTAATTATGTTGGATTAAATGAAGTAGGGTATATACCCAAGGGGCCTTACTTAGGTATTTATTTCTACTTGAGGCCTAAACTTAAGCCTTAGACTTTAATATTCAGGCCTTGATAATGCCTAACGAAGTGTCTTGGCTATACTTCGGTATGTACTCTACTCTATTTAATCTATTAAAATCTATCCAACCGATTAGTATTAAATTATACCGTCTAAGTTGCTAAGTAATTATGTAGTTAATAATTTAGCCGAAGTAACCCCCGGCAGCCTTCTATCATCCGCCTCTTATTCTCATCTCTCTCTCTCTGTCTATCTCTCTCTATAATATGTGTTTTTAACTAATTCTGACCTCTTGGGCTTCAGAACAACGTTTATACACGTGTTCTTTGACCGATTTTGACTAATTCTAACCTTATAGGCTACGGATATACACGTGCTTCAAGCTTATTCTATATCACTTAGTAAGATGGCTTAGATATAAGGTATAATAGGCGATTCGTATGATACACATGATACAACTGGACGCTTGCGAAACCCTCCTTAGGCTTGGCTCGAGGATGCTCTCGCAATGACCCGCCTTTATCCATCTTCCCATAGACTTCTCCAGCTCCGCAGCCTACCCACGCAATTCTCTCGGCCATGTCTCTGCCATCCCCGCAGCTTTGCCAGTCCTTTGCGACGACGACGATCATCACTACAGAGAATGGCTTCCTCACTCCAGCCTTCTTCGCAACCTTTAGAATTCCCTAGTTCAGGGTTCAAGGTGATAGCACCGTCGACTCCAGTGGAAGAAGAATCGATCCCGAACTACAAGGCGCAGAGATATTATCCAGTTCGTATCGGAGAAGTCTTCAATCAGAGATACCAGGTCGTAGCGAAGCTAGGCTACGGCTCAAGCTCGACTGTTTGGCTTTGCCGCGATCTTGGGTACGAAGGACTCGGGCTTTTATGTTTTTTTTTTTCGGGGCTGATCCATGTTTCCATAGGGAGCGCCGATACATTGCCTTGAAAGTATACGTAAATAGCTCCAAGGTCCATCGAGAGCTTCCAATCTACCAGCGTATCAATCAAACCCAGTCCAATCACTCCGGTCGAGCATGTATCCGCATGCTTCTCGACTCATTTGAGATTCGTGGACCAGACGGGAAACATATCTGTCTAGTCCACCAGCCGCTAGGAATGAGCCTACACGACCTCAAAATGCGGGCTCGGGGCAAAGTCTTCAGCAAAGAAGTATTACGAATCTCGATTCGCCAACTTTTAGTTGCCTTGGACTTTCTTCATAGGGATGCACATATCATACATACTGGTGATTTTCAGAGCGCGTTCCGTAGCTTTGGCCCAGCACGGCTAACTCGTCTCTGTTAGACTTGCAGCCGAGCAATTTACTGATGGGTATCGATGATGAGAGTTTCTTTGCCCAGTACGAACAGAACGAACTCGATGACCCGAGCCCCCGGAAATCTCTCGATGGCCGCACTATATACCTCTCGCGGCCACTTCCGCTTTCCTTTGGACCTCCAGTGCTCTGCGATTTCGGCGAGGCTCGATTTGGCGAAGGAGTCCATCGCGACGATATCATGCCCGATGTGTATCGAGCTCCCGAAGTTATCCTAGGCATGAAATGGAGCTATTCGGTTGATATTTGGAATGCTGCTATGGTTGTAGGTTATTCATCTCGAATATCTATTTTTTTTTGGTTACTACAAAGTAGACTGAGATAAGAACAGGTTTGGGATCTTTTCGAACATAGTCAGCTTTTCACTGGGAGACGCTCGGATGGAAAATATGACGATGGGAACCATCTCGCAGAAATGATCGCAATCCTCGGTCCCCCGCCCCCTGGATTCCTCGCTCGCACGGAGAACAGCCTGCGGTACTGGGATGAGAATGGTAAGTAGACTGGCAAAGAGTCTCTTGTGCTGAGAGACAAAAGGATTCTATAGCTAATGAAATACCCCTTTTCCCAGGCAAATGGAGAGACCTCATTCCCATTCCCAACGCCAACCTCGAACGGCTCGAACAAAGACTGGTCGATGGGGATAAAGACGGATTCTTGCAGTTTGTGCGGAAGATGCTTACCTGGATTCCGGAGGAAAGGCCTTCTGCGGAGGAGCTCATCTTTGATCCGTGGTTGATGGAAGGGCTGTTTGATTCGTAGTTGGGCTCTCGGCTGGGAACGCACGGAATTCCACGACTTGGACCGTCGTTTTGGATGGAAGCGAGAAGGTCGTTATGTACTTAGCTTGTTGGTGTGAATTATGCATTCATTCAATTTGAAGCCCTGGAGCTTAACAAAGCCCGTACGCGAGATTTTTTGATCCTGCAAAGGATTCAGGCTGTCCTAGCTATTCTACCTACTACTTCACGACCAGACCAGAATGCACCAACCGATCCGACAGCAAAAGAGAAAAAAAAGTTAAAAGGAAAACCCTCGCACTCAAGCTCGATCACACACTACATGCAACCCAGCGGTCCTTCCTTAAAGTCATTTCGCAATTCCTCAATCGCGATAACTAACCAGTATACAAAGAACCCTTAGAAAATAGACCAGGCAAACCCTTAAATACCTTTAGCAGGTAGCAAATTCTATCCAAGCCCTACATTCCATCTAATAAGTAACTACCAGATATACACAAACCCTTTGGAAGTTAAACTTAATACACTCCTAGGTACCTATCAAATATGGTACATTCGCGTGAAACTTTACACTCTACATGATATATAACTACCACGTAACGTCTTGATGATACTTGACCATCTGCTGTAGTACGGATTCTTTCGCGTAGAACTTGCATTTGCAGTACGCCGTCCGGGGCATAACCCGCTGAAGGTGCTCCTACGCGACGCCAAATGCGAGGCGTTCGCTATGGCGTACATCGACGATATTCCCGTGTTTAGTGGGGAACTTGACGAGCATCTTAGCCACCTGCAGCAGGTATTCTCGGCTCCGTTTGGGAAGGATCTCGGTCAAACAAGGTTTGCACCGGAAATCTATAGAATGGTTAGAGTCTAGCTAGTTTTCTATAGGTGCATATATGTTAAATCGTAAAAGTCTCTACTGGCTACGTAAGATGAGAGTTACTAGAGTTGGTCTATCGTCGGTTATATACATCAGTAGAGCTGTAATTGATTGTTATAAAAGAGTAAAACAGGGCAAGCCTCTACTGGCTATCCAAAATATACAGCTTCTCCAGCGAGGGCGAGCATGAAACCGCAGATACCTTACCCGTTTCACGATTAGCATATGATGTGCAAACACCGTAACACGGTACCAGCTACCCTCATCCCTACCTTCACACCTAGACATCACACTCAACACCCATCAAGCCACCACAAAAAGTCACATTCACAAGCACACACGCACCCATTCACACACCAAATCCACGTCAAATTTCCACACACCACCCCCGATCTAAACACCGCCATCCTCAGACAGCTACACAACCTCCCCACTTCCCCCCCGGACAAGAAACCCACACCACCCCCTCCCGACACTACATATTCCTCCGCGCCCGCACCGCCGCCGCCCTCTCCCTCGCCTCCTCCCTCTCCCTCTTCCCCTTGATGCGCTCATTGATATGATGCTGCGCGAGAGTGGGCAAGTGCTTGCGCGCCGTATTGGCGCTAGTGACGTCTTGCTCCGCTGAAGGAGAGCAGACGGCCCTGGTGTATGTTATCAGCATGTGAGAGATTGGAAAGGGGGGGGTGGGGAAGTGGGAGTTCAACTAACGACGTTGTGCGTACACGGGGGACAGGGTCATGTGTATCCATGGATACGTCTCCGGAGGGGGAGGATGCGAGGGTGCGCATGCGGGCTGTTGGGGCGGTGGTGGTGGACTTGGGGGTTGGACCGCGGGATTGCGGGAGAGGGGGACCCATGGGGGAGGCGGACGGGGCACGCAGGTGTTTGGGCTTGGTCTTGGGGGTGGAGGGCGCGGCGGGGACGAAGAGGGGTTGGTCGTCGCTTGCGTCGCTCATGGTTTTGCTGGGGGTGCGGTGGTGGCGGCTGGGTGGGCGGGTGGAGGGTGGAGGAGAGGCGATGGGCTCGGAGGGCTGGAAGACGAAGGTGAAGTCGCCGAGGGCGCCGACGCAGGAGATTTCGATGAAGCCGCCGGGGCGGACGGTGAGCTCGAAGCAGCCTTGCTTGTAGCTTTTTGCTTCGGAGGTGGCCGTGTCCCACTGGAGGGAGACGTGGTCGCCGGAGGGATCTTTGTAGGAGATCTTCACCTTGGCGGCATCGATGGTGAGGGTCAAGCCCGGGAAGTTGAAGACTTCGGGCATGGTTGCGGTTGGGTGATGGGAGATGTGAGGTAGTGATGGAGGTTCTGTGAGGATGTCTGAAGATTCAGGAACAGAAAGGAGCAGTGACTTTTGCTGAAATATCGATAGTCTGAGATCTTCGTGGTGACTTGCAAAGAGAAGTAGACAGTGAGCTATCCCGTACAGGATGGAAGGTCAATTGACGAACTGGACAGGCGTACAAGAGTGGTACTGAACGTGAGAATCGAAAATGCTTGTGTGCTTGAAGAAAGTAAGACGCGTAGGAGTTCGTGGTCAAGAGGCGGTGGAAAGTAAACAATGCAAACAGAAAAAAAGCACGGCCCACGATCACGAGAAAAGATCAATTAAGCCTAGTCTCATAGAAGATATTCTCGTAGCCAATAGGCAGCAAAGACAATTTGAGCTGGCCAGTGTCGTCATATCTGTAAGAAAGTGAACTGCATGAGAAGTGAACAACTTGCGAACGCTACTTGAGCACCTTCCGTACTTGAAGGCGCCCGACGTGTGTGATATGGTATACAGGTGGCTAGTCAAACCAATTGCTATCGCACATCAGATGGAAACATTCAGTGACCGTATAAGCTCTGTCTGTTTATGTTTTGAAGGGAATACAACCACTAAGACAGACACTTGAGGTTTAGTCGACGCCTCGAAAAGAAATCAAACAGGCATGGACCGAAACATTCGAAACAACATAGAATCCTGTGACTTGGCCACTTCCCACAGTACTCGACCAGCTGATCGCTCACTGGTCCTACATTTCCTTGAGCAGCTTCAAGGCAGCCTTGACGGTATCATCGAACCATAGCCACCACTCAGCGTTGTGGACACACTCTCCCGGGACAGCTTCGAGGAACCCTTGCACCTCGCGTGTCCAGAACGAGAACTTCTTCTTCTTCCCTCCATCTACGTCCTTGAGCAAGATAGTACGTGAGCCAGGCGTTCCTGGTATGTGCTCGAACTCAGCTGTCGTAGACTGTCAGAAAGATATGCAGAAAGTATACGGACAGTCAGGACTGGTAGATGGGACTTACATAGTCTAGTCAGAGTCCACTCTTCCAACATAAGTCCTCCCTCGGGCTTACACGCAAAAGTCATCTTAGCGGTATTTGCAGGGTCGATGCTGAGGAATCCTGCCATTGGATTGCCGTTCCGCGATATCTTTCTGACATACAACCCTGAACCGTGGGGAAAGTCTCCATGAGACTTGTATGATACAGGTTCCTGGCTTTTTCTCGTCTTTTCCAGACTCAGACCTTTCATGTTCAGCTTCTGTATTGTAGGGGTGGGCGTGAGCTGGCGCTCGTCAATCAATGTGGACTGGCTGTCTGGCGTACTGCAAGTTGCTAGCTTTGGCACGAGAGCCTTTCGTTCGTTGGACGCAGGTGTGATACCTGTAGCGCTCGCTGGCTGCATGGCGAAGCAGCTTCTCAGATGCATATCGAATGCCGAACTCGCGATACTGGACCCGCATTTCGGGCATATGGGACGGCAGCTCGTCAGATCCGGCGACGAAACAGACGTGGGATGGACAATTCCGTGATCTTTACGCGTCTGCGACGGATTCGATGTCTTGGGTTTCGCGTTTGTCGTGCACGTTACGACGCTTGGTGTCAGTGGCGGGCCTTGTTTCTTGGAAGCTGGAACTGGAACTGGAACTGGAGCTGGAGCTGGAGCTGGCGCTGGCGCTGGCGGCTTGATGCTAACCTCAAACCGTCTCCCTGCTGGTCCTACCCATACTGCTTGTATGTCACCTCCACGGAGAATACTCAGCGAGAAGTTCCCAGCCTGAATGCCTCTGAGCTCTGTTGTGGTATAAGCAGTGCGAAAGATTCGCATACCGCCCGTTGGGGAATACCACCAGGCATTGACCTCCTTATCATCCACCGTCAGTTCTAGGTCCGGAAAGATGTATTTATCTGACTCAGGCATGATTGCTTGACTGCCGTTGAGGGAACGAGACGGTGTAAGGGAGGCGATCGCTCGGTGGACGTTGTGAACTTGGCGATGCCCGGAGACGTCGGGATGGCAGGTCAAAGCTGTAAAACGACGTCAACTAGGGCCATCTCAGACTTTGGATGCAGAAAAATTGGCGGAAACTCAATCACAGAAAAATTGCGAGAATTGAAGCAGCGTGAGAATGAGAAATGGCAGTCAGAATAAGTGGGGACTAGCGGTAGTGTGAACAATGCAAACCTACCCACCTCGCAATTCTGCAGGTACCTGTGTATAAGAGAAAAACCTTCTGTGACCCATTTTGACTAGAAGGTAGGTAAGAAAGACTTTGCTAGGCTCATATGCCGCTTTCTGAGGCCCAAACATGATGCTCTTAGCAACAGCGTTCAAAAAGACAAGAATGAAAGATTGACAAACAATCAAGACAGCCCAGACATGCAACATACCTCAAACAGTCGAACCTGAGATTAGAAATCCAGAGACAAACTTCATGTAACAGGGACAAGAACGATCCAAATACTCGGCGCTTCGCAACATCAGTAGTCGAGAGCCACCAAAGACTTCAACCCACGACACCCTCAAGCAGCACGCCTCTCAAGCCCGAAGCACCTCAATAGCACACCGAACAGCAGCAACAAACACCACAAGCCCTCTAACATACTCCCCACACGGCCTCGGCAGAAACATAGCATCCCCATACGCATCCTCCGAAGAGCCGACCTCAAGTCTGAGAAGCGTGCCTCCAGGGTACACGCGTCGGAACTCCCAGATGCGGGAGCTCAGAGAAGCGGTCAAGCTGCTATACATAGCTACAGTATTTCGACGTCGTGGTGAGTATCAAATCAACAAAGCTCTGAACGAAAAGAAAAGAAAAGGGGTGGGGTCAAGACGGACGATTCCAACATTGCTCAGTTGAGATCCCCCAAGTCTCGACGATGATGAACGTGCGTGTTGAATGCTGTGAGAAAGACGATCCAGGAATCGGTGACGAGAAGATGAAGGGAAAGATAGAGACGCGAAGATGAGAGAGCATGGAAATGGGTACGAAAAAGTGGTAGGGAACGTAAATGGATGCAAGCAGGGGATGTACAAACAGTAAGCGAAGTTGAACATTCAGTAGTGAATAAGTAAGGGCCTCCTTGGCATCGCCACAGTTGGCCGAAACCGCATCGAGGGACAGCTGCAACTCTGTGAACCTAGCTGATCTCTTCATATCATTCAGATCCCTACAATCTAGTCAAGCTGACCCCATAGCAGTATTCCCTCACCATACAAACCCACCGCAAAGCCCCGCCCAAAAGCCTTGTCCCTCACCGCCGTACAGGCACTCTCGAATTCATGCCCGACATACAGGTCCTTCAAGCCTTCTTGCTCCGTCCACTCTTGGATCCAGCTGCCTGCCTTGACATCCAAGCACTCCGGGTCATCTCTTCGAGCAGCACACGCGACCTTCTGTTCAAGACTAGGAAGATGCGGATGTCCGGCGAGAATCAGCGCTCCCGAATCATCGACACTCAGGTTGTCTACGAAATGCTTCGTTCGGACAGTACGTTTGTGGCTCAGCTCGTTAGTGGTGGAATTACGCTCGTAAAAGTAGATACCAGTTTTTGTGGTTGAAGCCACTGCGACATGTGTCGAATTCAGGAGTACGACACCATTGGCGAACGGAACACGAGCAACGGAACGCACCTCGTTTGTGGCGAAATTGACGTAAAAAACACCTCCGAGGGGCAAGCCGACCAGAGTCTCGATGGTCTGAAGGACGTGATGATTCTCGTGGCCGAAGTACTGGCAATTGGTGATGTAAGTTTCGTGGTCGCTGATGGCCGCGAGGTTGTTGGGCGTGTTCAACGAGGGATGCGAAAGGATCGTTTATGAGTCGCCGTTGGCTCCTCTGCCGTGAGATCCAACGAGAAAATCTCGAGCCGCTTGCCAGTGGAAAGATTGTTAATCACGAATAGTGTCTTACTCTCCTCATGATACTCGATACCCAACGGATGGAATTCCCCTCCGGTTTCTGGATAATCAACCAACTCAATGTCCACGTGGCTCGCCATGTTGCGGCCCTTATACATGTATCGAACGAGATGGCCAGGTGGGCCTTTCTTTGGGTCGTCGAAAACATTCTGCTTCTTGTTAGCAGACTATGCTACGACGTTCACCAGACCGGCGACATATGAAGCACATTCCATTATTGGATTCCAATGGTCCCTCCCTGGGTCACAGCTCAGTATCCCAAACCCAACACTCCGGACCATGACCGCATCCTCGCAGTTCTTAAGCTCCTTCAGCGGGTATACATATCGATGAGGCTGCACGATAGCAAGCTTCGAAGGCGCATTCGCTATGAAGGTATTGATCACAGGGAGTCGATCGAGTCCGAAAGCTGCAAAGGCTACAAACACTGCGACGTTCTGTAGAAGTATATGTTAGCATTGGGCTGGAGCTCCGGGAAGCTAACTACGTACAAGTACTTTGCCAAGCATGCTGGCGGTTGAAGCTCAGTCAAGCTGTCGCAAGAATATCGGTCCAATGGTGAAGGAAGAGAGTGTTCTTGGAGGTCGTCAAGCTCTGTCGAGTATCGTCATTCGGTGGTAGTGGTGATATGAATCATATTATCATACGACCGCATTCCAAAGAGGCCTGCATGATGCATAAAGCATGAAGGCCTCGGCCAAACCTTAGAACGGTGGGGTAATTAGCTCCAGTTTTTGAATCCGGCGTTGGGACGGATCCGCTGGGGACATCCATGAAACCTACATGCTCCATGTGCTCTGATGCCGAATGTTCGGTGTTATGTTGGCGTGCGCATGGATGTAGACGCGATGGCAATCGTAGTGGTGGAGAACAGAGAGCTGTAGGTGCTTGTCTGAAACAACTCACAAAAGCTGTCACGTGATTACAGGGATTGCAGACCATAAACTAAACATTCCTCCACGATGACTTGAGATTTGATTGTGATATGCAAAGAGTTTGATGGTTGAAAATGCCTTCTGTGAGGGTTTCATGGAAGATATATCTTAATCCCATCATTTCTCATCCTAGTCCACCAAATAGCCGACATTGACTCCCAACCAACTCTTCCAAGGGTGACATCCACTCTGAAAGGGCGAGTGTTGAATGCGAGCAAGGCAGTCTGCATAAATCTACGGCACTGTAACCTCATTAGATCCAACAACAAGCATTTTGTCCTCCTTAACGGCTAGGAGATCACTTCCTATCACATTGCTGTTAGACTCGTCTGTGCCCTGGTTGCCAGATCGTGACATTGCACTAAAGAATGCTTGAACTCTGATCCGTAGTTGGAACCAGTAGTCAGAATCAAAACTGTCCCTGTCTTCCTGAGAAAAAGACTCGTCCGGTGAGGACTGCTGGGCATGGAAGAGGTAGCAGCCTGAGAGTCCGGACGTGATCAGTAAGATACGAAAGGCGGCAGCACCTGGAGGTTGCAATGCTTTCAGCCACTCCTTGATCGTTTGAATGAGTCTGGGCCAAAGGATCGCGGATTCTTTGTGATAGTCGCGGCGATGAAAACAAGAGGGAGTAAATATATAGAGTTATCCAGGCCCAGACCCAGGGTTCAGCCACAAGTGTCTCGTGGCGTTGTGGCGGTAGTGTAGTAGTCTACGGCAGACAATATATAGCAGAGGACACCTCTCGCAGCGCAAAATAAGAAGACGACAATGAAATCTAGTTAGCTCTCAATTATATCTCTTCTCTATCAAGCTAATGTCTACGGTATTGACCCATTTCAACTAGCTACATGTACATCTTCTACCTGATCATCTAGATGACAACTCTTCGTATGTGTATCTAACGCGCATGCAGCTTGTCGTCTGCCGTAGTGATTGCGCTATCCGCTAGCTTTTGACCCTTTTGACCCTTTTGACCCTGAAACAAACACGGACCATTTCACTTTTGCGCAACTAAACACCAAGACATGAGACATCTCGTCATCTACAACCCCTTCAAGCCTGCCCTCACAGGCTTGATGCCTCCACAATAACGTTTAAACAATGCGCAAATACTCTTGACTCTTGTCCTCCGCTTCGACTCCCCATATCCTTCCCTTGCAACGCTCTCCCTGGACTCCGCACGCGCTTGTATATCACCCACCGACACCTCCGAACCGTCTAGACACTCCGCGATCCGATACTCAACTGCGATTTGCAGTAGACAGACCTACGCGCATCAATGGCGTCCGTGTTACCGCATCAGGTTGCAACTGGTGGCGATGGCACCGAGACCGGCCGCCGACATTCTTCTTCCATCTCCTCCTCGCGATCACCCTCTGCCTTGTCGATACGTACGGCCAATCGCGCAGGGCGTCCTACGAAGAACACTCCCGTGCGGCGATCGGATGACTCGACTTCTCAAATACCATCGAGACGCTCTTCCATGTCTTCACCGTTGCAACCCGCACCGCACACTGCCCAGTTGTCCATACCCAGCAATCACTACCATACCCAGAGAGTCAGGTCACAGTATCCCTCAGATGCTTCGGAAAATCATGTGGAGTACATACTGGTTGCCAGTTTTGACATTGATCGCGGATCAATCATGGAGCACCAGTACCCTGGGCCTGTCGGTGGAGACGAGACTATGCTGGCGGAGCTGATGCTACCAGATCAAGCACACGTTAGGAGTCAGGATTGGACCATTTTCTTTCTTCACAAGGACAACTCGGCAGAAGAGGAGGCAAAGGAAGAACGACTAGCAAGGAGGGAGCGACGGAGGAGGAGGGACCGTATAAGAGAAGCACTGGAAAAGGGAGACCCCGTTCCCGAGGAAGAGCTCCAATATGCAGATGACGACATTGATGAAATGAGTGATGATGACGACGATGATGACCCTTCTGAAGACGACGACGATAGTCTAGAGGGGCCGCCCTTGATATACGTCTTGAATTTGGTAAATACAAAACAAGACAACACCGTCAAGAGGTGAGGATGCTGAAGTTGAATTGGACCGGGAAAAGTGCTTACAATGACTCAGAGGAGCTGTCGTCAAAGCTATGGCGATATGCACAAGACATTCTTTTCTTCATATCTACAAGGTTTGGATCACACCTCAAGCGCGAAAGTTTCGAGCAGAAAATAACTCCGTTAGCCTCTCCTACTCCTTGCACTCGAAGAGTATTTCCGCTCTCCTCACCCCGAAAGCCTTGCATCCCTGTACAATGCTCTCAACTCAATGGATCTGTCGCTCTTGCCGCGGTTATCTCTTCTAGAGCGATTTGTCCTCCAGGCAAGTGGCGCGAAAGACATGTTCATTGAAAAGTTCGAGGCCTTGATGAGACAGCGCATGGAGGAAGACGCCCGTGCTGGCGCTGTTGGATCCCCTGATCTTGGTCCAACCTCGAGCGCTCGAATGAAACCTCGCTACGCTCTGCCACGAGATACCCATGAGTTTGAGTCACGAATCAACTACAATGGCATACCAATTCCTGTTAAGATTCCTACCGCAATATCACCCGAGACGGTGGGCGACTTCTCCCTCATAAAGCTTATTCAGACCTTTTCGGGCCCGCATTCGTCTTCACCCCAGCCATTTGCTCTACATCCTCACCTCACAACTGGTGGCTCATACACCCATCCCATCATTGTCCTTGTAAATGCCCTTCTTACGCAAAAACGAATCATCTTTCTTGGTCACAACATGCCTTCCGGCGAAGTCGCGGAGGCTGTTCTTGCAGCTTGTGCACTGGCGTCTGGTGGGATGCTGAGAGGGTTTACACGTCATGCTTTTCCCTATACTGATCTCACGAAGATTGACGATCTGCTCAAGGTCCCAGGTTTCATTGCTGGCGTGACGAATCCAGCATTTGCAGGTAAAACCGAGTGGTGGGACTTGCTCTGCGATCTTCCGACCGGCCGAATGAAAATCAGCTCCAAGATCGAAGCAGCCCCTATCACAGAAGGCCTTCTCTACTTCCAACAGCAACAAAACCAACCAAACAACCCCCTTTCCTCTCTCAACCTCGGTGCTCTCACCGGGTCAGGCAATAGCCGTGACGGCGACATCACAGGCGACAACGCCTTCATGGACTCGCTCCTCTCCAGCATCGCGAATCGCCACGGCGAAGCCGCCATCCGCAGCCGCTGGCGCGAATGGGTTCTCAAATTCACACGCCTCTCATCCGCCTTTGAAGAATGCGTCTACGGCGCCTCCGCGCTGTACTTCGGCACCCCCAAAGACGCAAGCATGTACGGCGTCCACGGCCACGGTTACGTCTGGCCCGACGAAGCATCCCGCCTCCGCGAACTCGCCGCCAACGTCCACCGCATCGAAGCCTGGCGCACAACCCGCAGCTACTTCTCCTTCATCCAAGACATCACCCAGATCTGGACCAAGCGGCCCGTCCAAGGCATCGACTTCCAGCACCAGCACGACCGCCTCCGCACCCAGCGCCTCAGCCCAGACACCAGCGCAGCTATCTACCTCGCGCTCGCCCGCGCCGTCGAAGACGCTGCCTACGGCTTCCATACCAACAACACCATCACCACCCCCGCCACCGCCACCGCCACCGATTCCTCCCCCACCACAGACGCAGCCCTCTCCCTCACCACAACCCTGACAAACACCTCCATCCCCATCCCCGACTCCGCTTCCGCCTCCCTCGCCCCCGGAACCCCACACCCGCTCTTCCCTCCTCCCCTCAAACTCCCCGCTACTCACCCACACCTCCAATACAACACCATCCTCCAGCTCCTCGCCGTCCTCCCCGAGTCCAACACCGGCCTCTTCTACCTCTCCCTCGGCCTCTTCCACCCTAAACATGCTGTCCGTGAAGCGGTTGTCAGGCTGCTTGATCGTGTGCGCGAACATGCCGCTGGCCGTCATTATTGGGCTTGTTTGGGCAGGTTTGCGAAGTTGGCGTTTTATCGGATTAAGAGGGAGGAGGGTGGGGGTGGGAAGTAGGGGGTTTGATGGGGTGATAGGGATAGGGGGGTGGAGGGAAGGGAGGGCAGGGAAGGGAAGGGAGGGATGGGCAGGTATGGGCGGGGGATTTTGGGGGTGGGTGGAGGTGGGATTAGAAAATCTGCTTTTGTGTGTTACATACCCTTTGCGCGCTGTTGTTGTTGATGTTGTTGTAGATGTAGATAGATGGATGGATAGATAGACAGGGAAAGGAGATGGAGAGGGACGGGGGAGTACGGGGGAGCAGCGAGAGAGAGTAGGAAGCGGAGGAACTCTGCTACATCTCGTATAAGCGGTCGCGAGATACCCGGTCTTCAATGTATTACCCTCCCCCGAAAGCACGTTGTTGATGTTTTATATCCCCATGCCATGCCATACCATGCTGCGTCCGCTGATGGGTTTCGATGGAGTGATGGAGTGATGGTTTGATGTGAGTGATATGAATGATCTGAATGATATGCTATGCCACAAACCCGCGCTACATGATATGACATCCCATCCCATCCCATCCCATTCCACGCCACGAACACGAAGACGACGCCCACCCATAAACCGTCAAACCCCACAGAACCCACAGCGCGTGACAGGCAGGCGATATCATATATATATACGTCCCATACATCCGCCACGCACATAGTAGCCGCTAGCACTCGTAGCATATTGTGGCGGTGCCTGAATTTGCAAACCCTTATTTTTGGCAGGGGTTTTCACCCGCCGTCGTAATGCGCACTGTTTACTAAAGATTGTCGATGTGATTGTTGTTTTTCCTCTTGTCTTGTTCTCTCTGTCCGATTCTTTCTTGTTCTCTCTCTCTGTCTGTCTGTCTGTCTGTCTGTCTGTCTGTCTGTCTGTCTGTCTGTCTGTCTGTCTGTCTGTCTGTCTGTCTGTCTGTCTGTCTGTCTGTCT
>NW_022985559.1:740106-795274 GCF_010093815.1 Pseudovirgaria hyperparasitica
GTCTGTCTGTCTGTCTGTCTGTCTGTCTGTCTGTCTGTCTGTCTGTCTGTCTGTCTGTCTGTCTGTCTGTCTGTCTGTCTGTCTGTCTGTCTGTCCTTTCTATTTATGGTGAGTGGTTTGCGATGCGAGAGGGCGGTCTCTCTCTCTCTCTCTTATGGAGAGGCAGGTGGGATGAGAGGAGGGGATTAGAGGGATCGGAGAGGAGAGGAGAGGAGAGGAGAGGCGAGGAGAGGAGAGGAGAAGATGAAATAGCACGGCCGTTATACATTTCCAAACGTCGAGGAATAAATAGTACATGGCATATGGCATCAAGGGGAATCAATCACCAAAGGGCGCATCAAGACATCAAGACAGCAAAGCCCGAGCAACACGTCCACAACAAGTCTCGATATATTATTTCACATCAATCATCAACATTCCCAGGCGTCGACAAAATCTAATCTCAAAAGTTCCCGCCCTGCGATTTGATCATATCAAAAAAAAACAGAAAGCCCGTCCCGTTGCTAAGCAAAAAAACCGCCACCACCACGCTATCTATGCAAGTAACCAGAAACGCTATAATAAAAAGACAGTGGTATATATCGTACGGGCAGAAAACGGTCGTGGCAGATCGTAGAACGTAGGTCGTAGACAAAGAGCCGTGAGGAAGTCTCAAAAAGTAACATGCGACGCTAGAACGCTCGACGATAAAGTGTAAAGACGACGAAAGAGTGTGAGGAGAAGAGAGAGAGCCGGAGCAAACAACAGGAAAAAGACAACGCTGTGTGACGGAGAGTGACCAAACAAAGACATTATGAGTCGCCTTAGGTGATGGTAAGGCAGATATGGCGGCAAACAAAAATTTCCCACGCCCAGCGCGAACGAAACGAATCGAAATAAAAGTATGCAAGTACATGTACCCATACACGTTCAAAGTAAAAAGGAACATGAGCGGACTTAGACGCTCACGGTGCGTCGCACCGCGCAAGCTGGCTTCTGTGCATATGCCACCAAAAGTCGGAAGCTCGTGCCGCGGCTCTCGCACTCTCGCAACAGAGAACCATTGTTCCAGAGGCTCTCTGAAAGATCGCCTTCAGGAAGAGAGATGCCTTCGTAGCAGCGACTGTACCACCAGCGACCAACACGCGCCACCATGTCGCCGATGTTGGCGTTTGCTTCGTTGGCGATTGCTGGATCGGGAGATGGTGGTGCACCAAGGAGGTCTGTAAAGTTCGGTGCTGGGGCTCTCAGGCGGGACATGCGCTTCTTGCGTTTCGAATTAGGAGACTTTTTCGGGTCTTGTACATGCACCATGCCGTTCACTTGGAGAGCTTGTTTGCATGACGGCTCGTCTCCGCCTGAGCTGTCGCTGCTCCAAGAAGTTACGCGGCCGGCAGCCACTGGCACCGCAACCATGCAGCGATTGATGTTTTCAAAGTTCTTGCGGCCAATAAGGCGCATGACCATATCGCCGACAGGCTTCAGGCTGACCTCTGGCTCGTCAGCACTGATATCCATCTTAAGGCCCCGGACGGCGCGGCGTGCACGGTTGCCCATGTTGATGAGATCGATATCGAGGATGGAGAGTTCAAGATAGCCACCAGGACGAAGGACGCGTTTACATTCTGCGATGCAGTTCTTATACGTCGCCTCGCTGGCGGCAACTGGAAAGCGGTACACTACCGCGGCGAAGTAGCGCTTAGGGAAGGGGAACATAGTTAACATGTCCGAGTGCGAGACATGTTTATGGTTTGGGACATTCGACCATGCCGTCCCAGGGTTTGCGGTCTCGGTGCCTGGATTGAGATTGAATATGGTGGCTTCTGGGTAGGTCAAAGCACAGTAGTAGGACCAATCTTTCTGCATGTTAGCTCAACTCGATGATATGGCCAAATAGTCCACGTACCTTTGCCGAGCCCGTCGACGACGAGCACCCTGTCTTCGGTATTGTCTTTCAGGTCGAAATGTACAGGACTGAAAAGGACACGGCCAAAGGACAGCCACTTGCTCGTCATCAAAGCACCGAAGCGCAAATTCGCCATTGTCTCCAAGCCATCCTTCTCATTCTCCGCCCTTTCAATCAGCTTGCTGTCGCGATATCTGCTGGATACGCGTCTCTCCTCAGTCGAGCCCACGGTAGATCTAGATTGACGAGCTGCGACCCCGACGGATGCAGGAAGGCTTGATCGTGTTGAAGCGGGTCGGGATGTGTTGTCATCGCGCTTGGTTGCCTGTAAACTAAGGCGACCAGTCGCGGGGTCGACAATGCTGATTCCACGCTCGCCGTACATAGAATAGAGATCAGATACAGAAGGGTACGTCTGCGATTTTGGAGAACCTGCGTGTAGTACGGATAGCAAGCGAGAGCGACGTAGATGGATGGACTGAGGATGGGATGATATAGAAGTATGAGCAGACCGGATCATGTCCATTGACACGCGGAATGGAATGTCATCCGATGCCTCAAGTGAATTATTCGGCTGGACCGCTCCCGGTGACTTTTGTTGCCGGGCAAAGGGAGAATTGACCGACTGATCACCAGGGGAGAGCACATCATCAATCAGATCATCGTATTCGTTCCAAATCTCGTCCTCGCTTAGTGGAGCACCAGGAGGCGAAGCAACCGTCGTCGGGTATGCAAAGCTCCACACTCCTGAGCTGCTTGAGCAAGATTGTTCGGAGTTCTTGCGAGGCGGGAAGGCCAAGAACTCGTCACCATGTTGATGTTGAGCATAACTTAAAGGCAGCGAGCCCATGTTCGGTTCGTTGAAAGGTTTTCCAAGGCCGATAGGAAACGCGTCTGTCAAGACAGTGTTGTCGACAGCGAGCGATACTTGAATTGATTCAACAGATGTACGCGAGGGCTTGATGGAAGGCAGAGGTTGTGTCGGAGGAAATGGGCGAGAGAAGGACTGATCTGACAGTTTGACATCTCGATCTCGTCTCGAAACTACTGGCGGTATACGACCTAGTGGTACGAGCCGGGTCGGACGAGGAGCAGGGACCTTTTGTACCGGCTTCACCGGCTCATGTTCAGCCTCGATGCGTTCCGGTGGAGCATCGGGTTCAGCGGACTTGGGAGGTGGTGGAGTCAAGTCGACTAGGTTCTCTTTGCGTAGTCTGACTTGAGGCGATGCGGGACGTTCCGAAGACGCAAATCCGGCAGGAAGTAGTGGCGGAGATGGAAGCAAGATGGAGTCGACGTGTTTGGCTCCTTTACGTACGTTCACATTGTTGATTTCGTGTGTCGGAGCCGAAGGGATCTCTGGGGAGGGTGTAGGCACGTCTCTCGGCTTTTCGGGCGAATTCGCTGCCTCTTCCATTATTTGTTCGATATCATCAAGATCAATTTCGCCACCATTCATGAGAGCGTAATGCGGTACCGACCGAGATGATGGCACATGTACGGCGTGTGCATTCCCACCTGGTGTCTCCCTCTGAGGTTGTGCGGATCTCTGGAAAAAGTTCCACTTCCTAGCGAGCTTTGGCTGCGAATGTGGCTGTTGTTCCCTGGTCGACTCTGATTTCTTTGACTTCAGCCAAGTACCTTCCTTACCTTCTGACGGGTCCACCTTCGAGTGGCTTGCAGTCCGGGAAGCTGAAGGTCTTTGAGCCTTGCTAGGTTCAGGTTGTGGCGCAAGCGTTGCAGATTTGCCAGGGGCAGATGTCGACTGTACAGATCGCCTCACGTTCGATGGGCGCATAGCGCCAGACTTCCTCTCTTCATCACTTTCCGACGGTCGCCGGAAGCCAAAACCAAAACGTTTCATGGGTGAGGCACCTCGACCATCAGCCATTGCAGATGGTAGAAGCGTTGGCTTCGAATGCGCGGCTTCCCTGGCCCGAGAACTACCGATCGCAACATAACTTGTGGATGACTCTGCGCCCGCACTCACTACATCATCAACAGCGGAGTCGAGACTGCTCGTACTCCGGATACCATCCGGGCTGTAGCAAAGCTCGGCACTGCCACCACGAATTATGACAGGCGCAAGTCTTTCACGGAAATAGTCGTCCAACTCATCGTCTTTCTGGCTACTGAGACTGCTTTTCCGGCTAGACGGAGTCCTCTGTGTACGACCGTTTGTGCTATCTTGGCTCGCTGTCCGTCCAATGCTGCCTGCATTGCTCGTCGTGCTTCCACTACGTCCACGTGTAGCGTACTTGCCATAGCCTTCATGACCAGTGCCCGCCATAGGCCCTTTACGGAGTAGTTTCTTCTCTTGCTTCGCTGGAGCTTCACTGGGATCCGTCTTGTTGCGCTTGAAAAAGCCGAATCGCGAACCAGACTTGACTGACTTGACAGGGCTTGGGGCGGTCACAGACCTAGCTTGTATGGCCATCTTCTCCGAATCGCTCTGTATCTCAGGAGTCGGGCCTCTCGACGTAGGTATACGCGAGATATGCGAAGGAAAGCCAGGCGAATCAATGGCTGGAGAAACTGTTTTGCTGTAGCTCAGACTTGGAGTCGACTTTGAATCAGTAGAGCTATTCCGTCGGTGCGAGGGGAGGCTAGCCATATTGCTCTGGATTATTGGAGATTGCTGTCGCATTCCAGATAGCTCAGGGGCCCCTTCTCGACTGGGTCTTGAGGGTCTTCCAATCATGAGTCGCCTAGGTTCAGCATCCACGGCAAGATGCGCAAGCTCTGGAGGTGCTTGGACATCTGACGTAGCACTGGTACGTCGAGACGTGCTACCGCGTCGCTCAATGGGCTTCTGGAGTGATGTCTGAGTGGTAGACGGAAGCAAAGACAGTCTGGAGCCTTTAGCCGGGGCCTTTGTATGTGGACGAACATTAGTAGCAAGGACAGTCGATGCGGAAGAGGAGGATGCTGATGATTCGCGAACTAGAGGCAGACCCTCACGTTCACGATGCTGCGACTCATCCGTGCTTTTGCGTACTACAGGCGGCCTACTCTGCATAGGACTCATCTGCCTTGACCGAGGGATTGTCTTGTGGGTCGAAGTAATCCCTGGTGAGTAGGAAGATATGGATGTTGGGGTAGACACATGGCTGAAGCCAGTGGGTGACTCGGAGTAGGTAGTCGAAGGAGTGGCAGAAGTCGCATAGTGTGGGGTTGGAGGAGACAAATTGTCCGTTTCGAGATTATGCGGCATCTCAAGGGCAGATGGATGCGTCTGAGAGGCTCCTTTGTGGGAAGTCGCGATAGTGGGCTGAGGAAGACTGATTCCCAGAACGGAATCTGCAAAGGGGTCGACGTAGGTTCGAGGGATATGTCGCATGTGACGCTCATCTTCTTGGGATGCTATGGAGCTAGGATGGCCGTGAGCAGTCGGTCTTCCAATGGACGATGGTTTTCTTCGGAGTCTGGCCGATCGTGGACTATCGACCTCTGACAAAGATGAGCCGGATATAAGAGACGGAGTTCTTGTGCTTGCAATACCGTCGTATCGCACTGAACGACCCCCTACACTGGGCGCAACAGGTCGAGGATGTGTGGCCAAGGGGATATGTGTTGAAGGTGGTGCCAGCTGATCGTTCCTGTTCATCGGCCTCTCCGTATGCTGTGGTTGCTGCGCTCTGTTTCTCGGCGTTCCCAGATGTTTACTAGGGGTCGGCTGTCCGTTCTCGTTGTCTCTTGTGGGTCTCTTCTTGAGAAGCTTCGCTGTTGGAGGTGCAGTGCCGGGCTTTGAGTAGGTCGTCGAAGCGGTTGATCGCGGAGGCAATCGAGTAGAAGGACGTCGCTGGGCGGGAGGAGCTTGAAGTTCCGGTCCCGACGGCAGGACTGTGTGCGACTTGTGTGATGCCATCTTGAATACCTATCCGGTACTACAGTGGCAAGGGGCGCTGGGTGGCCAGGCGCGGTTTGACAAGAATCTGTGTAGCCGAGGGGACTCATGAAGGCGTGGGTGCGACGAGGGTACTACTATGAGCTGTGGTCCATCCAGGACTTTGGCAGACGATATGGTCCAGGTATACAGCCAAACATCCAGAGATTATGCCGACGGAAGACGTCTCGGGTAATTCCCACGCCAGCAAAGACAATTCAGAGGCGGTCCGAAGCGTGCGGGCGGCGGCGGCAACGTAGTCAGTAAGTCTGATTTAAGCGCCGGGGGTTATATATGGACGAGTATTAGGGCGCTGATGTCAGATCCGAGACTTGTAGTCGGGGTAGGATGGAAGAATGATAGAAGGCCGTAACTGTAAATATGTCTGTGTGTTATAAGTTAGCGGGGGGGATAAGGCAGATAAGAAAGAGTGGTAGAGCGGTGGAGGCCGGATTGCGGGACCCCAGAGCTTAGGGACGGATCGCAGTGTATATTCCCCAAATAAAGGCGCTCGAGCTGCGGCCGTTGCCCCACCAAGCGTGATAGGATGGATGACTTTTTAGGTAAACTTACCTGATGAGGAACAGGGACAGGGCTTGTAGTTGCCAGCGTATCTCAGTGTAGTGCGATGCGACGGCGCCTCCGACCGACAGACGAATAGACAGACACAGTGACAAGACTTGATTGACGTGCCAGGGCTTGGAAGCTGTGGCTCAGCCTCACTAGGTACTGGTACTGGTACTGCCTCTGGTTCGCGGTGCGTGGGTTATATGCAGCTTGCCAGCCAACGAAAATCTCTGTCAATTACCAATGCTCTTTTCGAGAAAACGCTCTCTGCTCCGTGCGTCGTCGTATTGTCTTGTCGACGATCCGGAGCTGTCACGAGGAGGAAACCTTTTTGGATGATGGACTGGCCATTCGACGACCCGTACACGTTATTCGCTCCAGGTACTCAGGCGATTGCAAATGGAGCGTCGAATAAGTGTATGTGTACACTGTCGAGACCATGTGGATATGCGGCGAAAAACAGTCGGTGCTGCTACAATGTTTGTGTCGTGCTCGAGAGGGCGCCAGCGACAGGTATAAAGGGCTGGAAGCTAGCAGACGGAGCGACAGTGATGATGACTGGAGCGGCACCATCTCCCGCCATGACTCTGCTCGAGGATAGTTGGAACAAGCGTAACACGACAGGAAGACGCATGGTTGGCGGTTCAAGGACAGAGTAGGATGCAAGAAAACGGCGAGTGGGGATGTTGTGGTGTCCAGTGAATGCAGAGAAATGAAGCTACAAGCTGTGATTGGCTGGAGAAGCGGGGGCCAAGTTTAGCCGTGTTTATGCCGCTAATTCCAGTCCCGCAACACCACAGGCCTTTTTCTATATTCTTCCGCCTCTCCACCGTCTCCACTACTCCAACGCCTCCATGGGTGTATCTATAAGTGCTCAATCCTGATGAAAAACTACATGAGCTGATCTACGAGTCAGTACGCATTCTTCAACTGTGCCCTCATCTCGTTACGCCCAAGTATGATCCTGAAGGCTCTGATGCAAGTCCTCTCGTGCGGGAACGGCGTCTATAACTGGACGCGATTGGAGACTGCTGATCTGCAGTATGCTACAGGACGGACGTCACATGCTCTTGATTCTCTGATGCGATCGCGCTGTTCTGATTTAGACCAACATGGCTCCCTGGCCAGTCCAACCGCGCTCATGTAGTCGCGCAGACCGCCATTCTTTGCGCAGGGTACAATCAGTTTGAACACCACCATGCTCCAGATGCCTGTACATTGCAAGATAGTCCCAGTAACCTCTGGGTTGTATGTCAGGATGGGCAAATCGGAAGTACCGTGCTCGTCCAGCTGAGGCCAGCGTCTTAGCTGCATGGTTGAGGCTCTAGCTGTGGCGAAGTCGCTGGCTCTCACGCCACACTTGACAACGCATACTTCAATGACATACACTCGTTATTCATCGTTGCAAATTTCTTGAAGCTCGAGCTCGTTCTAATTGCTTTGCAGAGACTTCGATTCCATCTCCGACATGAGGCCCAGGGTTCAAAAATAAAACCCATTCCATTGCGTAAAGATTAGACACCCTTGCCCCCGCTCCGGCCTGGCTTCAGGCCTTTTCGTGTCTTGGCCGACTTCTGTATCATGATTCGTTGTCTGCGCGTGCAATGAAAGAACTTCACGCAGCAGATATCTGTCACGTGTTTCTATATCCACCAATGGGACGCGTATAACACCATCTGCTCCTTGTGCGCGCTACCATTGTGTTTGAGGGTCCACTTCAGACTTCAGCGTTCTCGATTCCACCAGTCTAGCATGAGATGAAGATTTTTCGCATCCTGCTCAACTCTGGTTCGGACCGTTGCCAGAGATTACACCCGCGTTTGGCGTCCAGAATGGAGATCAGAAAGGCCCGGCACGAGAGACGGAAGCTATACTATTCCTGCTGAACCGACCATACGAATCGAAGTGGTAAGCACACGTTGAAATTAGTGGTATTTATTCTCAGTCTGTCACAGCACGGCCCTGCTGACTTACGTTGAGACTGGGCGCTTACGCTGCATGCTATCGCGTCTTGGATCTTGACTGACCTATCTTTGAGGCCCCGGCTGAACCTGTCTCCGCGCTGTGTCACCCTTCCGCGTGACTTTGTTGTTGTGGGATGATGTAGCCATATGGAACGACTCATCGTTTGTTGCATTTCAGACATATCCATCACATGCTCGACGAAGCTAGACCTTGTGCCGTGACAGCTAGAGTGGAGTAGAAGTGTGCATTCGATGGATCACCTGGGGTAGAGCCGATGCTCTATACGTCATGAATGTCAGAAGCTATGGTGTTTGAAGCACAGATGGATGGCTTGTTTTGGTAGACAAACACAGAGATATCGAAGGGATTGTCCTAATTACTATCAATAGGATGGATCCACTTTTAGAGTCAATAGCTGTGTTTACCCGGACTTCTACCGCGCCTCGTCGCGCACTCAATGGAAAGAACCATCACTACAATCATCACCATCGTCGGCCTCCTTTCTTCAACTTTTCTCCAACATCCTTCCATCACTCGCGCAACAATCGCTCTTCAACAGACGTCTTTGCGCATAACGCGACGACGGCCTCTTCGACTTTCGCTGCAGGTCTGCACGACGTCCAACACTCCCTAACCCATCTTCATTGTTTGTCGCTTACACGCGCGACCTCCACGTCATACGATCCCACAGACGCGTCTTATCTGACTACAGACCTTCCCACACCATGACGGACTACGCAAAGCTCAAGAACGATGAACTCCAGACTCTGCTCAAAGAGCGAAGTCTTCCACATACTGGCAAGAAGGCTGAGATGGTAGCGCGCCTTCAAGAAGACGACAAGAAGAAAGCCAGTGTCGCTGCACCCACACCCTCCGCGCCTGCAGTGCCAGCTGAAGATGTCATTGACTGGGACGATGACGCTGATGCTCCCGCTGCTACGTCAAAACCCGCTGCTGCTGCCTTGGCTGCTGGCGGTCAAGGCCAAGTTGCAAACCCACAAGCTGTACCTAATCAAGTTGTCGCTACCGACCCTGCCACAACCGATGATCTCTCAGTCAAGGCTCCCAATGGTGCGACAAACACTGATGCTCCAGCTGCCGTTGTGGAAGAGAAGAAGCCTGAGGTTGACTTCTCCCGCGGTCTAGCCGCTACCGACATTGAAGCTGAGATTGAGAAGCGCAGGAAACGTGCTGAAAAATTTGGCTTGAAAATTGAAGACGACAAGGATGCACAAGAAGCGATGGCAAAGCTTGAGCGGCTAAAGAAGTTTGGTGGTGCTGAAGCACCCAAAGGCCTCGACGAGGCTCTGCCCGAACGCCAACGTAAGCGTGGTCGAGATGCGGGCGATGAAGGTAGTCGAGGGGGTTTCAAGAGACGTGGTGGGGGTCCGCAAGGACGACGAGGCAACAACCCCAGGAGAGGTGGTGACAGAAGAGAAGGCAAACTCGATCGACCTACAGAGGGACGGGGGAACTGGATGACCAACGCAGACCGTGAAGCTGCCGATCGCCGGAAGGCCAGGTTCGCTGCAGCTTGAACGAACGAAAACTAAAGATTCAATCATTAATTTCACAAAGTCGACCTTGATGCTTTTCGATATTCGCACACGTCTTGACAGGCGAGACTTCAAGCAGTGATTCTT
The DNA here is from genome assembly GCF_010093815.1 of Pseudovirgaria hyperparasitica. Lineage (NCBI taxonomy): Eukaryota > Fungi > Ascomycota > Dothideomycetes > Acrospermales > Acrospermaceae > Pseudovirgaria > Pseudovirgaria hyperparasitica. The sequence goes on from NW_022985559.1 coordinate 750,053, forward strand.
GGCGTCCGTAGCAGCAGCAGCAGCAGCAGCAGCACGCGGACTTGTATAACATTTGCTTTCGCCCTTAGTCTTGAGTTTCGGTGCAGGATGTCCGCAGCTCGTATTCAATTACATCTACCGTCGCGGCGTCGAATTTACCTCCCGTCCACATTAGTCTTGTGATACCCATGATTCATTCTAGCTCCACGATATTCTTTCGCCTCGCATCCCGGCAGGACCTGCCAACAAGTCAGCCAGCGGTAAAGCATATGGAGCAGCTTTTAACGCGGCTTCACGCCTGAAGTATAAGTCAGATCATGTATGCAATCGGCGTGAGGTCCCGACTCTGGGCACGTGGTTCCGCCTCCACGGATTAATCTGCTGTTGCTCCGCCATTCGCTTTGTCATTCACTGTGTTCACACAAGTACTGTAGAGCTGTACTCAGGGATCTCATCGGCTCACATCCCTGCATGACCATCCGACTAGACGGACCGCGCGCGTTTGATCCGCGACAAGATAGGACGAGCACTCAAATTGCATGCGGAAGTAGCGGAAGGAGGCTTTGGCGCCGGGGAAGAAGAGCTCGACCGCAAACGGTCTCCAGCGCAAGACTTGCCAATATATCTGATCCGCAACGGATGCTTGACGAAGTCAGGAAGCACCGACTTGAGCGAAGCGTCATCAAAATGATTCATTCGTGCTCCCTAAACTCCATCCGTCCATCTAGCTTGCGACTGCCTTGCTCTCCTTTCCTCACACATCGAACGCCAGAATTGTTGGGCATGAGGGCAAACACACACGCGTACATAGCTGGCCATACTCCGACATGCATAGTCTGTGGGGACGATATCTCCGAGACGCGTCTGCACGGAATCATGCTCCAACTAATTAACGTTGATACGTCAATCTATGTGAGGTGAAATTTGGGTTATGCCTCCGGGATCGAAGGAGAGCCGATCGGTCCCACGCTTAGCCTGTTCAAGCCTAGCCTCATATATATCCTCCGGTTCTCAACATGAACAAACACCAACGAAACGTGAGCTCCTGAGAAGCGTATTGCTTCATCAACAGATCAACGTGGTGCATTACTCAACCATCGAATGTACACCCCTCCAGGTCGTATACGCTTCCTCGCTATCTCAGCAGCCGATTCAAATCACCATGCTGTGCTTAATCAATGCGGATACAAAAGCAGAGTCTTCAAATGACAGGTAGGACAGCATAAAGCTGTGCTGATCTTGGCATGCAGCTTTGACCATTTATGAATATGACAAACGGCGCGAATACATGCTTTTGCTTTTTGACAGCTTCATATCCGCAACCTTCTTTAGTCCGGTCTATCAAGAACAATCTAAGAGTCAGACATGACATGTGTGTCAGTCATTTCAGGCCCCAGAGATGCGCGCTTGGCAGCATGATAATCGATAGGCACGGTCATCGGAGCAGTATGAGAGACGGCGACTCGCGGATTCTTGCATATAAACTCTCCGATGTCCTGATTCGGATGTTTGGGAGTCAACACTTGACTCTTCTGCGTTGGAGTGGTTCTGTTTCTGGTGAAGCCGCTCCTTCTTAGTCTCCATGCAGATCTTCGTATTGCTGAGTCCATCCCATTCATGGTACGGTTAGGTTTTCGTGGAAGTGTCAACCATGGTAGAGAATATTAGGCGTCCGTGAGTCCGTCTGATGTCAACGTTGAATGGCTGCCATCGAGTGTACATAGGATATGAATGCGCCAGCGCCTCTTGTTGATACTCTCGTTTCTTATCATCCACGCATTCATTGTGTAGCCCATCATATACAGTCTCACAATGGCTCTTCATACTCTCTTTCTGTGCATTGCTCTGCTCGTCGTCTACACGCTCTGGAAGCGATACTCAGCCAGGCATAGCATACCACATGGCTTGAAGCCACTTCCAGGCCCGAAAGGTATGCTGAGCAAAGTACTATTGCATGTCCTCATCTAAACCGTGTGCCAGGCATTCCATTCCTCGGTGTCGTCCCCCAGGTCCCAGAGAAGAACGCCCATATCAAATTCGCAGACTGGGGCAAGCAATACGGGCCCATCTACCAGTGCAACCTCGCCGGCACAAACCACGTCTGGATCTCATCCGACCAAATCGCCAAAGACCTCCTCGCAAAGAAAGGCGCCATCTACTCCGACAGACCACACATCCCCGCCCTCGAATCCGACAACCGCACCAGCGCGCAATACCTCCCCTTACTCTCCAAAAACGGTACCCTCAACCCCCTTCCCATCACTCTCCCCCATACACATACATGACTGACACACCACCCACCCAGACGCATGGCTCCGCCAACGCAAATTCGCAACCCACATCATGCGCGCCTCCGAAGCCGCCTCCTTCCACCACTACCCCGAACTCGAAGCAAAACGCCTCCTCACCGAACTCCTCGACGCGCCCCACGCGTACAACACCGCCCTCGAATCCTTCGTCGCCCGCGTCACCTGCCGCCTCGCCTGGGGCCACGCCGACGCCGCCGACGAACTCAAGCAGCGCGCCCGCGAGCTCCTCATCGCCGTCTCGCCCACCGGTGCGCTCGGCAACAGACTCCCCGCCATCATGCGTCTCCCCGCCTGGCTCAGCCCCAGCAAAGCATGGGAGCAGCGCCGCGCACGCACGGAGCGCGCCTTCTTCACTACCATGCAGCGCACCGTCGAGCACGATATGCGTGCCCCTGACGCGGATGCTGCGCCGCAGAGCTGGATGCGCGCGTTCTTAGAGGCGCCGAGCAGGTTTGGCTTTGTGGGCGGGGAGGCGGCGGAGGGGGCGTATGCGGTGGGGATGCATGGGATTGCCGGTGCGCTGACGATTGCGGCGCCCATGCAGACGTTTTGTCTGGCTATGTGCTGGTATCCGCAGTTTCTGCCGTTGTTGCATGAGGAGCTGGATCGGGTTTGTGGGGAGAGGTTGCCGTGTGCGGGGGATAGGGCGGAGTTGCCGTTTCTGAGGGCGTGTATACGGGAGTGTTTCCGGTGGAGGCCGCCGGTGCCGACGGGTGAGTGTTTTGGTGGTTTTGTGCACGTTCCGGATGGTGGAGTTGGACTGAGACTGACTGGTCGACCAGGTATCCCGCATGCCCTGACGCAAGACGACGAGTATAACGGCTACCATATTCCCGCCGGCAGCGTCATGCATCCTCTAGAATGGGTATGTCTCTCCTTACCCCTTTCCCTCTCCTCTCCCCAATCCCCCATCTAACAAACCCTCCCCAACAGGCCATATCCCGCACACCCTCCCTCTACCCCTCCCCCGAAACCTTCAACCCCCTCCGCTGGCTCGACCCTGCCTCACCAGTCTACCAAGCCCCCCTCACCACCCACCCCACCATCATCGGTTGCTCGCAATTCGGCTACGGCCGCCGCGTCTGTCAGGGCCAGGCCGTAGCAGACGAAGACCTACTCGTAGGCATCGGCAGCTTGGCATGGCTATTCGATATCGGAAGGACCCGGCAGAAAGAGCAGAAACAAGGAGATGGAGACAGACAAGAAAGACAAAAAGGCAAACCAGCACAAGGCAGCAAACGAGAGCGCCACGAAGCAGACGACCAAACGCAAAAGCCCAAGAAACTCCGCAAACCCGCCCCGCACCCACGCAACACCCTCATCCGCCCCACCATCTCCGCCGAAGAACTCCACACCGGCTTCCGCGATTCCTCACCCCCTCATAGCCCTACAACCCCTTCTTCCCCCTTTCCCCAATCCACCCTTCCCTCTCCCCCACTTCCAGACCACTCCCCAGACCTCGCCCCCCAGACCCTCTCCTTCTCAAAACTCCTCATCGCCAAACCGCTTCCCTTTGACTTCGCGCTCACCGTGCGGAGGGGATGCGAGAAGAGGGTGGAGATGGTGAGGGGGATGTTTGATGAGTTGAAGGAAAGGGGGGAGTTTGGCGATGAGAGGCGGTTTTGGGGGGGTGAGGAGGGGAGGGGGGAGAGGTTGGGGTGGGGGGAGGTTTATCTTTGAGGGTTTATTATTTTTAGAAAAGAAGGAAAAGAGGAGCGGAGGGGTTTGAGTGGATGTAGAGATTCAGGCGGGAGGGAGAGAGTGTTGGGGGGGGATGGGGAATGATGCTGTGCGTCGTGTGTGGGTTGGTCGGTCGGTGATTTCGTTTGTGTAGCGTTGATGTCGATTTGTAGCGTCGATGTCGATGTTTGTATTATTATTATTATTATTATTATTACTACTATTAATAGCACTCGAGCTTCGAGGATATACTATCTATATTGAGACCTGACGACGCCGTGTGAAGTCGGGAAGTCGTCTACTTCGATTTGACGGGAAGCTTTTGGTGCTTAAATCGCTGGTGACGGCTAAGATATGTGTTTACTACCTACATACTGTATAAACGAAGTGTGTGCTGATGTATGACGAACAAGGTGGTCGAAAACGCCTGGGTTCGTCTGTTTTGCTGGATGAAATCGTAAATGCACACCTAGACACTTATATATCTTCAAGTCTGCATGGGCGATAGTTGGAGTATAGCGAGGCTTTGGCGTGTATCTGGGTATGATCGTGATTGTTTGGTGTTTAGCGTCATGGCGTCTCATCGCATCGTGCATACATAGAGGCACATAAAGACGTCTTCTGGTGGATGTGTACTTATACGTTCTTCATTCCTGAAATCATATCCTTACAAGCCTCCGAGTAACACGTTGTGTTATCTTCATTCATTCATTCATGCAGGCACCACAGATGCATCATAGTACCATATATTCTTAGACCGATGACATAGCGGCATGGAAGGGTCTATCCTGATCCAATACTCTATGTTGAGGTTACAGATGGAGATGATATGTGATAGGATGTGTGTGCGTAGCTGGACAGGATTTAGGGATACAAGCGGGTTTTGTGTATGCTATATACGGCGTTGAACGGCAGGGCGGACTATGTGGAGGATAAGCTCGTTAGGTTATGAAAGTTTTTTGAGGGATATATTTTATGTGTGGGAGGGATGGGTAGGGGGTTGGGTGTTTGCTGGGTTTGTATCAAGATAGGCGGTTAGTTTGGATGGTAGAGGTATGCGTTTTGGTCTAGATGGTGGATATAGGATAGAGGATAGGGGACTGTAGGATAGAGTGTGAGTATTGGATGATAGATCTGATAGATTATGAGATTTTCTTAAGCTATGGAAGATAGAGTGAATTCAGACTATCACTGTTTTGATAGACTATCTAAGTGGACCTTATACACGACTTCACCTAGCTTTGACACAGTAGAAGAGTATTGGTAGATCTGTTATCAGCAATATACGAGGCTGTTTGAGCCGACCTCCAATGATAATAACTCAATTCTAAAGAACTGTAGTACTGGAAGATCTATATAAGAGCTAGTAAGATATGTATAAATATAAGCTATCCTAGGCTAAAAGTTATAGTCTTATAATCAATTTCAATCCACCTAAGCTAATCGGAAAGATTTGATAGAAGGTAGAGGATGTCCTGTGTCAAAGTACATCCAAGTACCACCAGGTCCATACCATCCTATTTCTCTTATAAGCTAACACATTCTTCTATCCCGCAAGCCCCTTTCAGATGATCACCCACTGAAGAAACTGCCAGCTCACGTATCCATGCATTAATACACCGCTAGCTTCTTCAGCGTGTAGAATATGAACAAGGACTTGATTGATATACTTTGTAATGCAACGCTACGCTACTACAATACACTATATGATACAATATAACCGAGCGGACGAACGAGTAGGGGTAAGATAGTATAAGATGCAATACTCCAGACGATGACGATTCACTATCTTGTTGGGACTATGGCTATAATCCTGATACCACATCCCGAATAGTTCCTGGGGGCATGAACTAGGGCAGGCAGAGATCTAGAGCAGTCACATCACACAAGTCCAACGTGCACTGCAAATCGCATAATGACGACGCTTACTTTCGTATGTAGTACAGAGACAGGCAGCATATGTAGCACAGCCACTCCATCGCACAGCAACTTCATTGCACAGCATAGCACACCACAGCATAAGGCCGGACTCGCAGTTTCTTGCCATGCCTATCTTGCTTTCCCTCTCTCACACTATGCCAATCTCGCCATGCCAATCTCACCATGCCAAATATCGCCATGCCAACCATTTCCTTCCCGTCTTACCTTCCCTTTCCCACCTACTAATGCCCATGTCCATGTCCATATCGATTCCCCTCGGGATATTTTCTCCCATTATTGTCCTCTTGCCTTCTTGCCTTCTTGCCCTCTTTACCCTCCCCCTCTTCCCCTCCCGCCTTCTGCCCTCTTGCGGTTGTATACCCAAACCTGAACCTAAAACTATACCTAGAAGACGCCGACGCCACCGCCACAGTAGCACGGTTGTTATACGACTGTGCGCCACCGTTACACCGCTCTACACATGAACATACAGGTCCACACAGATCCACACACATATATGCACATACATACAGGTCCACATAGATCCACACAGATCTACACACATACATGCGCATACGCACGAACTATATGCCCTTCTCCCCTCAATATCAGATACATCACATTCACCACACACCGCATTCAACACACCACATTCCACACAAACACCACATTTCGCACACCGCATTCCACACCGGAAAGCCTGCAATTGCCGTCTTATGCGTGTTGGATTGCCATGTACGCACTGCTAGACCCCTCATAATCCCATAGGACGCCACTGAACCCTCGAAATCACATAGCACGCCGCTAGACCCTGGAAAGGTCGTGAACACAGCCCTAGGAAATCCCATCGTAAACCCCCCCTACCCAGATATCCCTCCTCTACCTAGTACTACGCCCTGATGATGATGATAAGTAATCACCGCCACCACGATCCCGAATTCCCAGCATCCCAGCATCCCAGCATCCAGCATCCCAATCTCTTACAGACACAAGATCATCCTGTCCCTTGCCTCGCGTTTGCCCTGCCCCTTTCTTCCCCTCCCCTCCCCTTTGTAAGACCCTGTAAGACCCTGGAAAGTCTCCTACCCACCCGAGAGGATTTCGATCCCAAGAGAGGGGAATTCCCAGAAAGCGTTGGTAATTCCCAGCACGAGCGCACACAGCCCCCCTCCGCCACCCCGCGTCCGAGCCGCTATATCCGAGATCTAGATAGCGGAGATGATTCCGGGTATGTTACTCGGAGAGGGGAAGGGGGCTTTCATTCTTTGTTCTCGGTCTCTCTTTATTCGCTCCACCTTTCTTCCTCTACTTCTTTCTGTGATCACCTTGAAGTGCGTGTTTACGTACTGTCTTGCGTTTCGGTCTGGCGATTATAGATAATAATATACCACTAAGGGAGGATTCTGCGGAATGGTACCTACACCTACTCACAGAGAACTGAATATACCAAAAGTGATAAGCACATATAATATCACATACGACGCAAGAAGGGGTAGGATACATGAATGGCAGGTGGATGGATGGATGAATGAGCGGGTGTATAGTACAGAGTCAAGGAGTCATGGGATTAACGAGTGGGGCATGGAGAATAGGTATGGATATGCAGAGTTTTTAGCGACGAGGAGTTGATGATGAGGGGAGTCATATGCAGGTGAATGGGACAGATGAGCGGATCTAGGAACTTCGTGTATGGCAGTTTGTTGTCTGGTGGGAAAGGGCTTGGGAATGCTGTGTGTTGTAGGACGAGGGAGGCGATGTGGAAGGAATGGAGGGGGAGGGGGAAGGGGAGGGGGATTGGGGCGGTGAGTAGTGAGTAGTGAATGGTAAGATCCGCAGTGTGATGGGATGCGACGTGAGATGTGGGATGCGAGATGCCAGGTGCAACGAGCTGAGATGTAACGAGACAACCAGCCGTACACCCACACACAACATCAAAAGTCCAGACCACACCTCGGCCGATTGACCACTCCCACGCAATGGATACACGACATACACGTAGACAGAATACAACCCACATCAAACACACACAGAACCGCACAGCCACGCACAACGGCATCACATATCCCCGAATCTATCACCCGCCTTCCCCCCATACCTCTATCAAATCAAACAAACCACGCCCCTCAAACGGGAAGCCTAGATAACATAGCCCGTAAGTTATGCACGTATACATACACAGTTCCGCGCCGCCTTCAAAAACGCTCTTCCGTGTTTTTTTACCCCTCTGTGTCTTGTGTGTAGATATAGTACGAGTACAGTCGAGGCTAGCTAGCTAGATATCATACAGGCCCGCCATCCATCCATCGGGAGACCTGGTAAATTGCGCCATACACGCGCTCTGATGATCCCTTCTTCGTCGAGGGGGTCCGTTGATGCATATATCCTCTATACTTCCACCCCCCTCCACCCCCTGTTGAGTAGCCTGTTGGGTGGTAGTACAGCATCGTGAAAAAAGCCTCCTCTTCCCCTTCTCCTTTCCCTCAAAAAATGCCGTCTTTTGTATTTTGCTCAAGTAATCAGTCAGTCAGTCAATCAGTCAATCGTATCCGCCGCCGCCACCGCCGCTACCCCCTGCTTGCCCGCTGGCACCACCGTATAGGCCGCTTCCAGTGCCTGGTCCGCTGACGCCTACGGTTACGCCGACGCCTGCTATACCGGGTGCTACGCCGCCGCCGGAGTCTGCGTAGACGGGGATGCTGGTTGTCACGGCTGGGTAGGCGAAGGAGGATGGATGGGTGGGTGTATGGGGGGAAGTGTACTGAGCGTAGTCGCGCTGTTGCTGTTGGTGCTGTTGTTGTTGCTGTTGCTGTTGCGGTTGTTGCTGCTGTGCTTGCTGCGGCGGGTAGTCTTGGCGGTGAGCGGGCTTTATGTCGTTCGGACCGCCGGTGTATTGGGATAGCGAGACGGACACGTTGACGTTGTGATGGCCGCCCTGTGTGGGTGCGGGCGGGGGCATGCCGGAGGTGCCTGTTATTGCGGCGCCTGGGTCGCTGTATAGGGGCGGTGTGGGACCCGGGGGGTGGTGCTGCGAGGGGTGAGCGCTGTGGTGAGAGCTGGGGAGATCGGGGGGTTGAGGCGGGTTGGGGGCGTAGCCGCCGGCGGAATGGGGCGCGGAGCCAGGCAGGGCGGAGGCGAGGGAGAGCTGGTTTGTCATGTCGGGGAGCATGTCGTTGATCTTCTCCATCAGCACGGTGGTGTAGCGCGGGGAGTTGGCGCGGAGGTTGCTGATGATGGTGTAGTAGCGGGTCAGGAAGTCTCGTGGAGAAGGGGGAGAGGCGCCGAAGGAAGGGTCGTAGGACGGGTTGATGGACTGGGCGTAGTCGAGGGGGACGTAGGACAATACATCGGTGAGAGTGCACGCGACGTCGAAGAGTTTCTCGATCTAAGGGGGAGGAAACGTGTTAGCTGCCTGAGGCCCACAATATCGCGAGGTAATGAATGGTACAATCGGTGGCCCTTGTGAGAGAGTCCGGGACCCACGAGGCTGGAAGGGAGGAACGAGGAGAGAGGCATGCGAGCGGCAGGCCTGGACCGTGGTGGAGAGAGCAATACGCAGGGCAAGTGTGTTTCCTGCAATAAGCAGCGATGTGCGGAGACAAACACACACCCAGGCCAGATGCCGCAAAGTCGTTCGTCATCCCCCAGATGATCGCAGGCTTGATGCGGACGTTCCCCAATGCGCCGTCTCGTGCAGAGTCGAGCGGATCCGCGAACGGTTACGGCGGACGTCATGCTTGCAGATGGGCCAATCCCAATCCCAAGCCAGGGGGTCGAGAATCGGACATGGGCCAGGGTATAGAATAGCGCCCGGGCAGACAAAAGGAAAATGATGGCATGAATCGTAAACAGATATGACGTTGCAAAGAACTTACCAGACCGACCCCATGCACTTCCATTGCCTGCTGTCTGAAATGGCTTGACATGGCTATCCAGTCGCGTGATATCTCGATCGGGTACTTGAAGCTCATCGCGTTGTCGGATGCGACGCTGGAGATGAAGCCGTGGCTGATGCTCAGCTGCCATACCATGGTCTTGAGCCAGATCTGGCTGGTGCGCAGATCCACAACCTGCGTCTCGGTGTTTGTATTCTCGAGATAGACTGGCAGGGCGTCCTCGAGTTTCTTGTGAAGTTCGAGTAGCCAGGAGGGAAGGCATGTCGTCTGGACCTTGTTCCACAGCCCGATAAACGTGTCGTCAAACGGCCTATATAGGTTGATTAATCGGCAAAACCCTGTAATTGAGATGCGGTCCGTGGGATCTTCGTCCTCAATTGGAGGGTGTATCGTTGCATGCAACGTCAGCGGACGATGCTTATGTAGTGCAAATGCTCTGGGAGTCATGTCAGCCTGACCCCATATGACCATCCATATACATGGAAAATATCCATCTTCAACAAACCTTTCGGTGATAAACAGTTGCCAGAACAAGCGCCGGCGCTGCAGAGTCTCCATGGGATCCAGAGTTCTATATGATTCCTCGTCTCCCATGCCCAGACTGTGCGCATGTGTGGTAGCTTCCCGGAGGTGAAACCAGGCGGTGTTGGGCCTGTCGATGGCAAAAAAACATTCGTACATATAATATGAAGTGAGTACCGTCAAAATGGTCGGATTCTCCGTATAAGTGCCGTTCTTCCGCACCCGGATGGCTTCCTCCAAAAGCGCCTCGCCGTACGCCCCATTCGACGGCTGCGCGGCCGCTCTATACATGTCGAGACCAGGTGGCGGCGGCATGTTGCGCTGCAGCATCATCATGTAGGCGCAAAACACGGTGACGAAGCAGTACGGCTCCAGGGTATGCTCCATGGCCATGAAGTACTCGGCCAGCCGCTGGCGGTGCAGAATGGGCTGGGTGGGATACAGATTCGCAAAGTAGTAGTCGGCACAGTGGTCGGCCAGCTCCTGGTTGACGAGATGCGGCGTCTTTGCCCACGCCGGCTCGAACCTGGAGAAGTCGTGGAGATAGGGGATGTTCTGTCGCTGGGTCTCGCGCAGTTCGGAGATGACCTTTGCGCGGCTGCCCTTGGGGCCCTTCTTCTGGGGGATGGCATTGTATGTGCACTGCAGGCCGGACGTGATGCAGTTCTTACATGGCTTCGCGCTGTCTCCAGTCCCACGCTCGCACTTGACTTTTCGCCGGTGACAACTAGCATCAACATATCAGTGGGAGGGCGCACGTCGTGTGCACACAAAAAAAGCGACACACACCTGTCACAGGCTCTCTTGATGAGCGCTGAAGTGCCAGTCGGTGGAGTCGAGACGGGCGACATGTTCTTGAGAGGTTTAGTCGGCCCAGCCGGAGCTTTCCATGAAGAGGAGAGATCTGAGCCAGAGCTGCTGCCGGAGCCGTTAGGGGACGATTGGCCTTATCCCAAAATGAAGTCACAAAGGCACAGCTGTATGACGGCAAGTGCTTTTTTGATAGAGTAGTCAGCCAGCACGTGGTGCATGAGAGTAGGCCACGAAGATTACCGATCCAGTCGGAGGACGATGTCAAGAGGCTCCGGCGCTCTTTTGAGTGATAGTCATGCTGCAGAAACTCTCACGATAAGTGCAATGTTGAGGGGAGGCATGCCCTGTGTCCAATCGCAACGGCGCCAAGGAGGCACTGTAATCTCATAGGTAGTTGCGAAAGCGACGTCCAGGCTGCAGAAAGAGCAGGCATCTAATACTCGGTAGTGAGACAGAGACCAATCGGCAGAGCATGGAATGGATAGAAGCATTGGCCGTCCAGGGACACAAAACTGATGGACAGGACAAAAGGTAGAGGGTATGTGTGTGTGATTGAGGGAGAGGGACCTGGAAGGACCTGAGGGGACCTAAGGGGAGAGGGTCCAAGTAACATGCAGGCGTCAAAGTCAAAGGTGGGCTGTGCTGTGCTGTGCTGTGTGTGTGTATGTGTGTGTGTGTGTGTATGTGCTGCGTGCTGCCGATCACCTCACAGACTGACTCCCTGTCTGTGCAGGGAAGTACGAACGGGGGAGATGTTATTTCGTGCCGCAGATGTTTAACGATGTCTGGCATAATACCCAAGCGCAGCTAGCACCAATTGTAGGCTCTATAAAACATAAACTAGGAACTTGGTTGTCTCTCTCTATCTCTGAGCACGCCTGGACGGTGGCACAGTTACTATGTACTATGTACATGGCGAGTGGTAGTAGTAGTAGTAGTAGTAGTAGCCGGCCCCCCCCCCCCCCCCCCCGGGTGTAAGTAAAGTTCATATTCCTGGTATGTGGAGTATGTTGCTGTGAACGTATAAGGAAGAGAGGTTCACGGCAGCATTTTCTCTAATAGGGCTGGTTAAACATGAAGGTTTGCTGCACCAATCATGGGGCAACCCTTTACACCCATTACACAAACTTCACCAGCATGTATGTACGTATGGATGTATGTATGTATCTCTAACCGATGGGAGGAAAGAAGATTTGAAGAATTCGGAAGGATCCGGAGACGTTGCCGGCAATGACTTGACTGGCTGGCTGGTCTGTCTATCTGTCATTGTCAAACAAAAGAGATGAGAGCTGGCGGAGCAAAAAGAGTGGGCGGGCTTCCCTCCTCCTGACAGGCAGGGTGTTTTGGGGTGTTTGGGCTAATAGGCTTGTTTGATCCACCGAATTGCCGCACAACAACTACTACCACAAAGCCTCGCCTGCACGTGCCGCCTGGGTTGGAACGTTGAATTGGCATTTGGAAGCGTGGGCGGCCCCCCCGGTTCGCTAATTAACGTGGTCTACTTACTGTAGCTACTTAGTTTGCAGCTCGATGCACGGCAGCAATATCTTCCTAGTGTTGTAGCCCTACTTATGGAGCAACAGCGGGTTGGCAGATCGTCCACGTTGCAGAAGTGAAGAGTCTGTGTTGACAAACTATCAAAAACTCGCCATGTTTGTGTGAGTGTGCTCGAACCGCCCAATGCCACAATTATGCTAATACTGTAGGCATCAAAGTACCGACAAGTAGCGACAAGAGGCCCCTGCGGGCATTGGCATTGGGCTGAGGTGTCATGAGTGAAATAAAAAAACGGCTTGTGCGGAGAGATAGCCGTGATGAACATCCTCCCTCGCACCCTGGCGCCAAGTGTGAGCGCGGGAGCTCCCACGCTGACGGTGCGTTTAGCAGTACCAGTCTTTGTACCAGGGACCATTCCATAATTTAAATGGTAATAATAGGGTGCCTACATCTACCTCTATCTCGGATGACGACGGGAGATTAGCCACGCGGTCTCTCATTTGTGGCTGCTTGTATCTGTGCCTTTTCTCCAGAGCCAGCCCCAGTATAATCAGCCCAGCAAGGAGCCCAGCAGCCCTCGTTCCGGTCGTGATCAGTATCAATGTAGAAAGAGAGATGTATGTGTGTGTCGCTCTCGATTGCTCCCGACGAACACGAGAACGACGACACGCACACCTGGCTGGCAGGTCAGCAAGCAACCAACCAGGCAAATCATCGTCCTGGACCGGATGTCCCACACACGCCTCCTGCTTGGGGTAAAGATAGGCACACACTGTATGTAGCGGGCGGTATAGCGTCCTAGTCCCAGGCAACACAGAAAGGACATTCCGAGAGCGTTGGTGAGGAGGGTTTACCATTCAGCGTGCATCCCGGGATATAGCTTCAGATCATTCGACTTTTCCCACACTCACTAACCCCCCACCCCCCTGGTCCTTTTTCTAGCATGCTCCTCATCCCATAACCGACGCACGGCCTCTCTCGTCAAAGCCTGAAACCAGAAAGTGCGAAGAGAAAGTTGATGGGAGCATCGTCGAGATTGATATAGCCATATCTGACGACTCTTGGTGAAGGACAGTAGTCAGTGGGTAAAAAGGTCGATAGGTGCCAGTTCGTCCGAAGCCGTCCAGTTGTGCCATGCCAGGCAAGCATCCAAAGGCCGGCGATGGTCTCGACCTCACCGGCTCGGCCGTGTTGTAATGCTGACGGCTAAAAGCGGATCAGTGGCAGTTGATAGGGAAAGGAAGAGGCAGGCAGGTCCACAGTCCTGAGTCGACAGCCAGCCCCCGTAGTCATCATCATCAGGGCCACACAGACTGCCTGACAGCCCTTCACCAGCAGCACAGGTCGTAGTCGCTAGGTGTCCTGGCAAGGCCGGCGTCCAACTTCCTGATTCGAAAGGCGGAGAGTGTGCCATGCTGCGACATGTGCAGGCCAGCACAACTGGGGTGTGTGAGGGAAAAAAGAAAGAAAGTGGGCTCAGGTCATGCCATCGTGATGCTCTCTATCGAGGAGGAGGAAAGGGGGGCCGTATATTGGTGCCAGGAGTACTTTGGAGGGGGCGGAGGGATATGAAGTTCAAATAGTACGCGGAGGGCAGAGTGAAGGAGAGAAATGGTTGAATTTTGATATGTCTGGACAAAGAAGAATGGATGTGCTGTTCAGGTCCCATCCATCATATATATATATATGCTTTCCTGAGGCCCGGTGGAAGTGAAAAAGGCCCGTCTGCGGTGCTGGCTGGACAAAACAGCGCCTTTCTTGCGCCGTCGCTGTGCTTGCGGCCTTGGAAGAGTGAACGATTTGGCCGGCAAAGGGGGCTTCTTTGGCGGGCGCCGTTGTTGTAGCTGCAGACCCAGCGACAACTGCGCCGCTTCTTGGGGGGGTTTCGCGCCGTTTCGCGCAGTCTGGGGCGGCCTTGGGGCGGTCTTGGGCGGTTCTTGGGGGGCGTCTTAGGCTGGGTCCCCCCCGTACCGCCAGTGCATGTCAACATTGGAGAGCCATATATAGTAAACAAACACACAACCACAGTACATAGTCAAGAAAGAGTCAACAACATCAAACGTCCTACCACACAGGATCACGACATGCCAGAACCATCGTCGCATCTTCGCATCAGATTTGTCGCACTGACCGACAGGTCCATCTGCCTGCTCCCCTGCCCTCTGTATCAAAGCATGGCACCATTCACTCGTCGCGTTTGGTAAACAAACATCCATCCATGTGCCCGCGCCCAGTCCTAGGGCTGGCTGAACAAACAGTCAGTAGGGTACAGTAGTATACTCAACCCGCCATCCGCCATCAGCATCGCGTGCCAATCGGCCCTATCAAGCGGGCTGGCGCGCACGACAAAGCGCCGGTGCGGTACGCTACAGGAACGGGGAGGGCGTTTAGAGGCGACCATCCATCCATCCATCCATTCCCAACCATCATCGCTATCATCTTGACTTTGATAACTGACAAAGTTCTCACTACGCCATGACTCCCGGCTCGTCCGCACCCTTTCCCTAGCCACAAGATGTAGACGTGCGACATAGGGAGGGAGATAGTTGGTAGTCATTAGCATCCCATCCATAGCCTGACGTTGAAATAGACTGGTCCTGACACACACACACACACTGCGCTGCACAGCCATGGGCGATAACTTACATATGTGCATGGGGGAGGGGAGACTGGGGGCGCACCAGGGGTGGGGGAGGGGGCTGACTATTGTAGTGTATGTACTCATGCGAGTCTTGTGACTTGCTTTCTTCTTTTCTGAAGTCCTACTTTTTATATCCTGTATAGTGATTATGTTTATTGCGAGCGAGCCTCAGACAGACTGCTTGGCTCGGCTTGTGAGCATTCTTTGGTGACCATTGGCGGACTGTGTATATATAAATATATGTATATCTTCATCAAGCACACGAGTCGCGCTCAGGCATAGATACATGGACTGTGTACGACATTGCGACATTGCGACATTGCCCTCCTGCGACCTTGGTAGGCCTCCTCGGCGGACCCTCGTCCGAGCATATCCACGATTCTTCACATACAGTACTATTCCGGGAAACCATCTTGAAACATCAAAACACGTTTCCAGTTTTTACCCATCAACGGCATCTATACCCTAGCGTCTGTCTCATGCTACTGTATCCACATCCTACCTCTCCACAGTGTCCACTCTCGTCTCAAAATCTCATCACAAGAAATTTTTTTGGTCTACATGGGCCCCCAAGCATCATCGGGTATTAGAACGCCATTCCATGCATCGCTGTACAGTACACACACTAAACTCCAAATCGCTCCGCCCAGATAGATGTTCATGTGCCGAAAGCATGCGCGACGGCTCGTCATTATGTGAATTCCACGCGACTACCTCCGCGCTCTGCCCGCTGCCGTGCACGTTCAGCGCGTCGTCTCCTCCGATTGTCCTCGTAGTTACTTGCGCGACTCATCTCCGTTCCTGTGCCAGGTGGACTGCTACCCATCGCACTCTCTCCGGCTGCAGGAATGGTTGGAGGCGGAGCAAGGCTTGCATGGTCCGTCGTTGCAGCTGCAGGATGCGGTGCTCCAAGTGGTGGCGGTCCAGGAGGTGGGCCTGGCAATGGATACGGTAACGCAACCGCAGGAGCATTGCTCGACGAGCCCATCTGCTGCTGTTGTTGTTGTGCTTGTGCTGCTTCAGTTGCTGCCACTCTACGCCATCGCTCGTCGTCCACGTTGCTGAACGAGCTGACACTGCCGCCGCGATTACCACGCTGCTGTCTCTCCTTTCGCCGGTGTTCACGCTCTGCTCGAGCTTCCTCCTCATTCAGCCTTCTTAATGTGACATGACGTCCGTCTTCGTGCATCTTGACTTTGACAGACACGGGAGGCGAGTTCATGCTGTTGTCGGCATTACTGCGCTGGCCGCTGCCATCTCTACGCGATGATGATGCACCTGCTGGAGGTGGCGCAGATGAGCTGGCTGCTTGATGGTGCCGTCGATGCGGTCGACCTCCTGCAGAGAAATACTCCTCGGACCCAGACTCAAAGCCCGGAGGCGGAATGCCTTGAGACTGGGGCGGAGCTGGCACTGGAGCTATACTCGACACACTGGTGACATCAGCACTATGCAATGGAGGTGCGACTGAACTCTGGGCAGGTCGTGGTGGGTGATGTCGTGAGAGTGCTGGAGTGCTACCAGTGATGTCGGTATCGTCATCAGTGAAAGAACCAGTGCGTCCGCCTCGTCGTGGTCCGGGAGTCCCGTCTCCAGTGTAGTGCCTTCGTTGACTGTTCGTTCGTGCCATTCTCTCCTTTTCAATCTCCTGTGCACGAATTGCCTCTACCCGTGCGTCTTCCTTTTTACGTCGTCTTTGGCCTAACTTGTGTTTCAAGAATCCTGCAAAGCCGAGCACGGCAAGTCCTTCTTTGATACCAAAATCACGGCGATGATAATCATGGTCATCTTCATCTCGTTCGTCGCTAAAGCTCGAGTATGAGTCGATCGAGTTCCCACTCCGCCTTCTCAGTGATGCTCTTCTCGAAGGACTTCCGTATGATGCCGCACTCGCACCTGCTGTCGCCGCCGCCGCCGCTGCTGCTGCTGCCGGTCCAACAGATGGTCGTCGACCATGGGGCCGCAGTCGATCGTTGGCTGGCGATGCTGGCGCTAGGCCTTCTTCTACTCTGCTTATGTCTGTCTGGGTCATCTCTGAAGCGCCAGCACGAGGTGGACGATAACTCGACACGTCACTTTCAACCTCCTGGGGTTTCCTTCGGTTGAACAGCCCCCTAAAAGCAGCTATAGCACCAAGACCAGCGCCTGCACCGAGAAGTCGGTTTCTCCACGTGTGATTCTTTTTCTCGTGCTCATGGTACTTTTCACGACCAACTGACTCGGAGCGCCGCGGGGATCGTGAGCTATGACGAGAACTGATGACCTCCCGTCTCTCTCTTGACCTATGTCGACTTTGCGAGCGTCTTCTCAGTGCTGCCAACGCTGCGCCCGCTCCTCCTGCAGCGGCTAATGCACCCAGTCCATGCCCTCCCCGGCGGCTTCTCCTCTCCTCTGTTATCTCAGTTACGCCCTCACTGTAGATACTACTGCCCTTGTCGTAATATCCGGTTGATGGCCGATAGTGGAAACTCAGACCAATGTAGAGGACTAGAAGGAAGAACCCCCACAAGGCAAACAGGATAAATAGAACTTCTGGTGATCCGTAAAGGGTTAGGCCAAGTGCGACCTGTGTGAAGCCGAGAAGGGCGATGGCTCTACCAACCCACTGATGAAGGAATAGCTTGAACGGTATGCGGATCCGGTCCTTTCCTTTTTCTCGGTGATGAGTCCATGCGCCGAAAGTAGCTTGTAAAAGGATGAAGATGTAGAGAGTCAATCCTATGCCATGGTGGGGATTTGTAAGACTTCTTGCTTGGCCCACGGCGAACCAACCTAGTACGAAAACTACAGTAGATAGCAGTACCGTCAGTATCTGGAGCCAGATGTGATATCGAAGAGCCATTCGGGCGTTTCTGTGGTAGAATGCAGCGATCATTATAGCAGCGGGCACGACCCCGAGAAAAGTAATGGCAGCGACAATGCCATGACCTTTTATAATGCTATGATATCCCGGCATGTCCAGAAAGCGATTTCCCATACCTAGTCCCTGTCAGCTTGGTGCTCTACCTCTCCTGTATCCTCGTCAGTCTTACCATTATAGCGCATCGTCGCAAAGTTTAGCCCTACGAGGTTGGGCAACAGGAAAGTATTTCTTGACGAATCCCACGTTCCATCCCCAACATACATTGTGTCCGAGTTGTATGTGCTGCTGCCGGCCGGCGCCAGCTGCGGATTTGGCGACATGTTTCTTTATAGCGATATGTACAGGCGAATAGAAGGGTATGCGCAAAGGCGGTGAAGGCTGATTCGGAGGTCAACGGCGAGTCCTAGGAAGAGCAATCGATGCTGATGGCTGCTTTCCTATAGAATCAGGTACGTCACGTCGAACGAAGGTCGTGTCGAGTCTACAACCAGCTGGCAGCAGGCGTCAATCGCGAGCAGGTCCGGCGAGGCGGACCGCTCGTTGAAGTCGGTCAGTACGGCGAGATTCGAAGATTGTAGGGAGCGAAGGCGTCGTAGATAGATAGCAATGATAATCACAGATTACGCAGGTATTCCCCGAGTCTTTAGATAGCTTGAACCAGGGTAGGATAATGTGAAGAAAATGTCCAGAGCAAGGTGAGATGGTAGTTGGTGGCAGGGCGGTCTGTGCTTTCGGATGTGTTGTCGTCGATTTTGGCGGGACAACCACAACAAATCGATAATTCCCCCACTAGCCACCAATAACAATAGTAAGGCACCAGCCACTCCGCCACTATGTGGCGATTCTCGTCAAACTTCATCCAATTGCCTTCCGCATTTCCATTTCTATTCGTCTCCTTATATTCATCGTTGCGCGTCCTCTAAGATCTTCCAATTCCCGGCAGTTTCATCGACGCGTAAATGTTCCATTGATGCCCAAAGTATGCCCTAGGACACTGGCAAAGCGCGCTGGTCGTGACACGTTCATATCGTTCGCCCTGCTCTCACATAGTCTGGTCGCTCTCCTATCACACTCTACTCATGGGTGGGCCAAGATGTGAGTATATGAGTATGTGAGCATCTAATGTTGACGTTTCGCTTCCCTCATAGGTATACGGCTTCTCTAGGCCATGTTGGCAATTCACTATCGTTTGTTTCCACGATGGACGTAGTTCTCAGGTATCGCATTCTGATACTACGCCATGTCTGTCTACTAACCAATGATGGCCTTACTGCTGTAGCTGCCAAGTTCTCTTTGTCGTTGTGATGACAAAGGATCAAGGCCACGTATAGCTCGACCCTGGCAAGGTAACTTCTACTCAGCCCCAAAACCGTACGTCGAATCATGAGGCCATGAAATTGCATATATTCTCTTCATTCAGTCTGATCATTCTCGTCGCTGTTCTCCGAGCCTTTATATCTAGCTCCACTCTTCCATGGCAGAACTAGTCTCGTCTCGGTCCATATGGCGACACAAGTTGACGCTTTGGCCGCCAAAAGCACACGATACTGGTAAGTAGATGCAGATGCAGATCTTGTTGCGCCTAGGTCTGGCGTCTGGCCCCTATCCTATAGCGTGCATATGAAGCAGACAAGCCTAGAACTAGCCAGGCGAGGACCTAAACATACGCCATGTAGACTAAGATACAGCCAGCATGAAGGTGGAAACTCCACTGAGCATCCAGATGCCTGATTATGGATCATATAAGAGTCCTTCTCGAGGATGCCGAAAATTCAAGAAAGAAACACGACGTAGTCAACTTCCATCTTTCTTCTGTCGCCATACTGTTTGTTCTACCGTCCCCATGGCATCTCTACTCGCTCAAACACTCGGGTTCATTGGTCCCAAGATAGGCAGTGCCGCCGCAAGCTGGGTCTTCCAGAAAAGTGTCAATTCGCTATTCGAAAGCGACAATGCCCTCATTCGAAACGATATCCGCGCTCTATCGACCAAGGTTGAGCAAATCCAAACATCTGTCAATAATCTAGTGAAACAGATAGACGCTATGAAAATAGTCCTTCGGTCAGACACACTCAACGAAAAGCTCACAATCATCAACAGCCATTACGACACAATCTTATTGATCTTCCAAGCGGTCCTCGATATCGAGAATTCGCCCAAAGAGAAACAACAAGCGCAGTTGAATGATTCGCAGAAACGGCTGCGCCAAAAACTCAAAGACTGCGTTCACGATCTTCCAGAGGCCCTGAAGGGTATCCACGTCTTTCTCGGCGAATCAGGAGAGAACAACATTGTTGTCGATGTTAGAAACAAGGTCCTTGCCGACTCACGCGACTTCGTTGTATATTACAGCAGGATGAAGCTGTGGATGCAACGCTTGTGGCTAGTAGAAGCAAAAGCACTGTACCTGCTACGCATGGCTCACCAAACAGCCGGTGTGAACTACTTTGAAGGCCTCCACTTCATCGAAACTTACACCAAACCTACCGGCATCTTGAAAGAGCAGGCCACCCACTTTGAGAACACCGTCGGTCACCACGTCATTTCCTTATTTGATGCCTTAGCGAAGAACAACGGCTCGGTTGCAGTTCAATTTCGTAACCACGCCCTATCACCAATCACACGGAGAGCAGAAGGGGACCCTATAAACAACGTCTGGCGTCCAGCTCTACCATTCCCAGATGGCGTCAACCTTGCATTCAGTCTGGACAAGCACAGTTTCACAGCCTGGGATCCCTCAGCGTTGACGCCGTATCAATTTACAATCACCGCAAAAGATGCTGCGCAAGGCCGATCGTACTACATGTCCCACTGGTATGGAGAGATTCTAGGCTTCGGTATTCGATGTTACTTGTAAGTCGACCATTTAACTGATGAATGAGCTTTTGCATGTAGCTTACATAAGATTAGACCAGAATCAATCGGAGGCTCCGCAGGATCCTGGTATGTCAAGCCTGGGCCAAATGGAGGTGACTACTTCAATCTGGAGTATGTTCCTGGCCCAAACAATTTCGGTGCTCGAGCTTCCTATTTCCTGCGCCATTCAGAGGTGTATCTCGATCTAGACAATGCGCTGGAGCCTGCTGATGTAAGGTATCGATGGCACTTGGATGTCCAGAGTTGAATAGCATTATGAGAATGAATGCTCAATCGTCGCATCCATTGCCATTCAGCAGGTCAGCAGTTGAGAACTCAGGCTGAGGAAGAAATTAGGAGTCTATCCGGGCTTCAAGGCCATATTCCATACAGAACTTTTGGGTCATGGCCACATACATGATCATAATGATATCTAGAGAGCGCGAATAGCACTGGCAGGATCGGGATGAATGTATATTTATATGATATCCAAGTAGACAAAGTAGATTCATACAGTAGAGACTAGGATGTGTACTACAGAAACTACTCTTCAGATAGTAATACTGAGGAATCTAGTTTTTCCAATTTGTCTTCCTTCGTCATAACACAGACGCAGCCCTTTGACGTCACAACATGCCGGCACGTTATCCCCGCCGGAGTTACCGGAGTAGAGGCATCAACAACATATCAACCAAGCCCCCAGCACACCCAACTCCCCAGAAAGGCTCCAAACAAAAGGACACAACCAGCCATGTCCCGAATCCTCATCACCGGCTCCGCCGACGGCCTCGGAGCCCTAGCAGCCCGAGACCTCCAAACCCGCGGCCACAAAGTCTACCTCCACGCCCGCTCCGCCCAGCGCGCCAAAGACGCCATGGCCTCCTGCCCGGGCGCCCAACAATGTCTCATCGCAGACCTCAGCTCCCTCTCCGACGTCAAGACCCTCGCCAGCGACCTCAAATCCCTAGGTCCCTGGGATGCCATCGTGCACTCCGCCGGCGTCATGCACGGCCAAAGCGGCAAGACAACGGCGGAAAGCTGGGGCACGATCTTCGCCACGAACACCGTCGCGCC
Source organism: Pseudovirgaria hyperparasitica (assembly GCF_010093815.1). NCBI lineage: Eukaryota > Fungi > Ascomycota > Dothideomycetes > Acrospermales > Acrospermaceae > Pseudovirgaria > Pseudovirgaria hyperparasitica. The sequence continues at coordinate 772,100 of NW_022985559.1, forward strand.
GTACGTAATCACCAGCATCGTCGGCGGCGCGTGTCGGCGCTACGTGTTTCTGAGCTCGAGCATGGAGAGTAGTGGGGACCCCATGTTGCGCGGGATCGAGAGCTGCTCGTATAGTGATAGCAAGCTGCATAATATCATGCTGGCGAGCTATTTCGCGCGTGTGCTGAAGGGGGCTGGAGTGGAGGAGAGTAATGCGCTGGATCCGGGGTGGGTGCCGACGGCGATGGGAGGGAGAGGGGCGCCGGGGAGCTTGGATGGGGCTGTTGAGACGTATAGGCGGTTGGCGGAGGGTGCGGGGAGTACGGGTGGGTTCTGGAGACCGTATGCGAAGAAGGGGAGTCCGGTGCATGGGAAAGAGGCTTTTGATGAGGGCGTACAGGGGAGATTGGTCGGGGAGCTGGCGCGGCTGACTGGGGTTGAGCTCGCTGGTTGAGTCTGTGTATATAAAGTAGTTGTGTAAATTGTATACATACCGAGCTTCGTCGCAAAGCAGACACAGATCTCATCAACTGTCTGCCCCTGTTTCTAGGACCGAACAGTCACTGATTGTTACGTCAGAACACAGACGGGTAGGCTCAATTTCAGCCTACTTGCTGTTATAAATCCACGAATTATGAAGAGACCAACTACAGAATAGCTCCCGTGTCAAGATTTTAACAGAAATCTACTACTTTTTATCTCGCTTGTATTGTCACGACTATCATATCACACGGAGCGATGTTCGTTCTTATCTCCAAGATAGGAGTTGTACTTGGGAAGTTTAGTCCTCGAATATAGAAATCATATAGATGGTCGCTCCTGGTACCCCTGACACCTTTTTGAAGGGAACTACTTTCATTTAGCAATAGCTAGCTGCCTATCGTCTTCATTCACACATAGCAAACTTTCCAGTATAGTGACTTCAATAACACCTAGTGGCAACCAGACTTGTCTAATGTTGTGCTCGCACTTGCACAAAGCATATAATGCTTAACATCGAGATCGTATTGAGTTTTTACCAAACTGTTGGATATACACAAGACTACCCTGCTCCTGTCGCACTTATGTCCATCTCAAAATAGCATGTTTGTACCTGGTAGAGCGACGATGCGGAATATCAAAGACCATTCCTAGCCAGTTGATCCATCAAAAGCTCAAAGTCACGACCGCGAATCTGCACGCGTGTGTAGACTCGTACGGTGACGCAACGCCAGCCATCTTTTACACTTTCCCGTCGCCGGTCTCACCACGTCGTGGTGGAACTTATGCTTCGACTCCACGTTCAGCACATAGCAAGTGCGCATCTGGACGGTCAAAGCCGGCAGAACCGCCCAGTGGAGTTGCTGTAGCTGGCGTTTTGCGTACTCGCGGGTATTTGCTTTCATCAGCTGGAGCCCCTCTTCGAACAGTTCTTGGGCTCGCTCTGGATCGACTCCTTTGCAGCAAATGGGTCGGAGCTCGGGGTAGCCGATTGCTTTCCACGCTCCGCGCTCAGCTGGGCCAGTGTCCGAAGCACTGTTGGTATCGGATCTCTCCAGCTCGAATAGGTGCTTGATCTCGTTCTGTATTCCATCGCGCGCCATCTGGTTGATTCGATGATCGATGAATGTCCCCAATATATCGAGGCTACAGTTCAGAGATATGACCAGAAGGTCTTGCTGCTTGATAAATGGATGGAATAAAAGTGGTCGAGTTAGGGAGAGGGAGCCGCCGCACAGGATTGGAACGAAGCCGCGATGATGGATAGATTTGATGCAACGCACCGCTGAAGAGATGAAGTTGGTCGGTTCCTCGTTTGCACTAAGATGCCCTACAAAATGGTGTCGAACTCCTCTCATCTCCTGTGTAGTCACAGCACCGGACAGGATTGGGGCATCTCGGTACACTTGGATGCTATCGACGGAGATGATCTCTCCATGACAGGATTCCGCCAATTTGATGCTCAATTCTGTCTTTCCAACTGCGGTTGGGCCGATGATTGCGATGATGGGGATCTTTGGATTCATGTCTTCTGTAGAGAGTATCTTGACATGGAGACCGGGACATGCGAGGAGATAAGTGGACCATCCGATTCTTATTCATAGGGACTTTTGAAGCAGCAATGAGTACTGTGATCAGAGTTGGCGAACACGCCACTGTCAAGATGCCGTTCCACACATGTCTACGGGGCGTTGCCGTGTGTGTGATCACAATTTGCGCACTAAATCGGCTCAGAAGCCCCTGAGATGATGCCGACCCCCAGGTCAAGCTCGTGACGGTCAGAACAGGTAATTCATGGCTCGCATCTAGACCAAACCTGTTCTCCAACTTCAATTTGGCTCTACACCTGTTCCAGATTAGAAGGCATGATAGCCGGGGTTCTAGAATGCACTGTGCTCAGGAGTCTTCGCATTACCAAATGGAAACAAGCTTTGTGCAGGGAAACGACAGAGACTGCCATGTCGCATGATTGTTGACTCTGTTGTGGACTTGGACTACGTGATCAATGACCTTTGATCCGATCACCAACCTCTCGCTCACTCGATTTCTTGCTCTGGTAGTAGAGTACTAAGTTATGAGTCCAGACAGGGATTCCGGAGGATTGAATAGCTCGATGATAGGCGTTCGAAAGTCAAGATAAGGAAAAGCGTGCAGTTTCTGGCTCCTTGTAGCCATACCAAATGCACCAGCATGAACTATATCACAAGAGTTGCTCAAGGATACCAGCTATAGTTTATGGTCACTCCAACAGAGCGAGTATCGACCAGCGGCTGGAGCCAACTGAACCATCTCGATGAGCTCTTGCATGGTATTGGCAACATTGAAGAGTGCCAAATGAGGGCTGGAAACAAAGCCAACCTCTGCAGACGTACGAACCCAGCGCTGCAAATCATCAAAGAACCCACGAATATTGTAAAGCACGACCGGCCGACCATGGATGCCCAGTTGACTCCACGTGATGGCCTCAAAGAGCTCCTCCATTGTCCCGTACCCCCCAGGCAGAGCAACAAACGCATCGGCCTCCTTGGCCATAATCGCCTTTCGCTCGTGCATGGTCGATACTAATGTCGTGTGACCATACTCCTGTTCCAGGGGTCTGTCCACCCCACGCTCTGTGGTGATCAGTGCCCTAGGTATGACGCCGTGGACTGATCTGGGGCCAGAAAGCTGCACGAGAGACCTTGCCAGGCTCCCCATCAGACCCCGACTTCCACCTCCGTAGACCAGAGACCAACCCTGCGCATGCATTACCTTGGCAAGATCTTCTGCCGCGGTCTCGAACTGAGGAGAGTTGCCCGAGCTGGAGCCTATTGTGGCTTTTGTCAGAGTGCTTTGCAGTACGTATGCTACCGAAAGGGGTCATACCACAGAACACACACAAAGTGAATGGCTTTCGGGTGGCTTTTCTCGCTCCTTCTTCTGGTCTAGCTGTTGGGCCGTTGGTTGCCGTCTCTGGGAACGCTGCAGGACTCATCTTACATGCCCGTCAACGGTAATGAGTGATGTCAGAGACTACTGTGATCACCATAGAATATGAGTTCAGCTTTTATGTTACCCGCTCCAGGGTTTTTGTCCGAATCGGGCCTTGTCATTCATGCCTGATCGGCTCATCGGAATGCCCACGATGGGTTACCGACCGTGTAGACTGCTATTGTCACTACGCTTAAGGAGAGCCGAGACATGTATATCAAGCAGGCCCTGAGGTATTAGTACCGCTAACCATCCATAATTGCAGTAAATGCGCCAATGACAGCCTTATAAATTCATATATAAAGGCTAAGACTAGGCCCCCACCCCCCGTCTCGAGTCTGCCTTACCCAAACCCAACCCTTGACCCCGGAGAAGTCCCACTAACGATCGATCGCTCACGATATATCAATGCGAACACTTTTCCCCCCGGTAAAAATGTGAGAGAGACTTAAGGACTGATACATTACCCCGAGACAAGCTGACCGCGTGTCCTGTAGGGATTGGACATTGTATTACCAAAAGTGAAGCCAGCTAGCAGTCACATAACATGACAGGGGCGACTTAACTTTACTCCTGCCACTCACAATATTATGAGAGCGCGAATGTGCTTCCATTGCAGACGACACCTTGTCGATGCCCGCGCCACTGAATTTGGAGTTGTGTGCAGCCCCGACAGGCTGGCTCGTGCCGGGGTCCTCTATATCTCTCCGATATAACGTAGCTTGTTTATGGATGAAGTAGGGCCGTTTAAAGGTAGCAGGAGCGTCATGCGTCACAGCACAACAACATGAAGTCCAGCGAGTGGTGATTTCCAGCAAACGGAACACTACAATTATAAGTCTTGGAAAACGGACAGAAACGTACAACAATACATCGTCAGAACAAGCATCCCGCTTTTGCATGGCATGACAAGCGGGACGAGATACACAGAGCCAAACTAGCGTGCAAGGAGCAAGAGTAAACCATGGGAAAACTCATCAAAACAATGCAACACCCTGTCAATTTGGTCCCGTAAACGAAAGAAAACATCATGAACCACCAAACTAAAAGTTCCAATAACCCTCTACACACACATTCTCCTTGCACCCCTCCCCTCTACACCCATCACCTTCCCCCTCACACTCCCTCTCCCACTCCCAATCTCACACCCGCCCCCTCAAACCCCCTCAAAACTAACCCTCCTCTCAACCCCATTCCCCCTCCCTGCCCCCTTCTTCCCCGCCAACCCCGCCCTCGGCGTCAACGAAACCCAAAGCGGAGCCCTCTCCCACCCCATATACACCTTCTGCAACCCATGCCAATCCGCGCATCTCGGCGCAAGCTCCACGTCGAATTCCAGAAACAGGCGCGCTAGCAGGATGCGTATCTCCATGTATGCGAGTCTACACGACACGAGATGATGTGAATTAGCTTGGGGTGGGGGGATTTTGAAGGGGAGGTAATGTTTACGTACGTTCTACCGATACAGTTCCGCGGGCCGATGTGGAAGGGCTGGAAGACGGCGGTGTTGTCGCGCGCGAAGCGGAAGTCGTCGAGCCAGCGCTCCGGGATGAAGGAGTCGGGCCGGATGAAGTTGCGGCGGAGGTGGTAGGCGGAGTAGTGGAAGATTGAGACTGTGGTCTGTTGTTACGGGTCAGACAGGGCGAGGTTTTGGAGCGGTGTGTAGGTCGTGTTTTGTCAGAGAGATAGGGGGGAGGTAGTGGAGTAGGAAAAAGGGGCAAAAAAAAACACACATTCGCCGGCACAGCCCGCCCATCAATAACCTCCTCCACACACGTGCGCCGCGGAAAATTCCCCGGAAACGGCGGAAACACACGCAGCGCCTCGGCAACACAAGCCTGCATATACTTCAGCTCGCCCAGCTTCGCCGCCGAAACGGGCACTGCGCCACCCGCAGCAGCAGCCTCCGTCTCAGACCCAGACTCAAACACACCGCGAATCTCCGCCGCAAGCCGCGCCTTGACCTGCGCGTCGCGCAGCACATAGTAGAGCAAGCCGGACAGCAGCGTGGCCGTCGACTCACTCCCCGCAATGACAATCGTGCACGTGTTCGCGACGAATTCGGCGTCGGAAACCCTGCTTTCCGGGCTGGCCATGCGCTCGACGAGGTCGTGGCGGGCGGAGCCGAGGGCGCGGCGGTGGGAGGCGAGTTCGGTGGCGTGCTGGATGTGTGTGCGGCGGGCGGCGGCGAGGGAGGCTGGTATCAGGGCGCTGAGCAGGGAGGTGGCGCCGGGGAAGTACTTTGCTGTGCGGGCGAGGGCGCCGAATTTCTGGTTGCCCATCATGGCTTCGATCCAGGGGTGGTAGTTGCCGCCGCTGGTGAGGCAGTCGAAGGATTTGCCGTAGACGAGGGCGCCGGTGACGTCGAAGCTGAAGAACTGCGGGCTTGGTGGTTAGGATCTGGACTGTCTGTGGGAGTGAGGGATGGATAGGGGGATGAGGAGGGCTTACGTTGAGCCACTTTACCAGGTCGACCTCCTTTCGCCCTCCGTCACAGGCATCATGAAGCCCCTTGATGAACAGCGCACAATACTCCTTGACGCGATCCTCCTCGGCCCGCATCCGCGACTCGGCGAATCCGTTCGCCAACAAGCTCCGGAAGTACGCATGGCGCTCCGTCCCCGCGCCTAGCAGACTCAAGTTCGCACTCGACATGGAGCCGTAGAACAGGGCGTCCTTTGGGATCTCCGGTAAGCCCTTGCGGAAGCCGTAGATGTCCTTCCAGGCCTGGGCCGAGGCGTACGAGAGCTCGTCCGGGGCGATGCGCACGACGTCGCCGTACTTCTCGTGGAGGTCGCGGATGTCGTAGGGGAGTGTGCCGCGGATCATGGCGCGTGCGTACCACAGTCTTGAGCACCGGGCGAGTAGTGGCCCCGGGTATGCGCTCAGGGGCGCGTAGAAGGCGTTCCATATTGCGTTGAGGAGGAGGATTGAGAGGAGCTGCTTGTTGTCAGATGGGGTTCTCTTGTCTGGGTTGTGTGGTTGGGACTCACGAGGGCAGTGATGGTACATGAAGCCCAGATCACGCGTGGGAGTATGTTGGCAAAGTATTGGCTGCTCTGGTCGGTGAAGAGGGCATTCGATGTAGCGACGAGGTGGAGGATAATCCACAGGAGCTGCGTGCTGCGTATGAACATTGCGAGCGAGCGGTCGGTTTCCGGTGGGGGTGTATCCTGCTCCTTTGTGTAGCCTGTCGACATAACACAGTGCTCAGACTGTCTCGACTATCACGTAGCACTAGGGTGCGTTTATTGAATATCGTCTTGTCTTCCAGGACTGGCACTCGACCGTCGTTCGGACGAGTGGATGTATACACACACAACTTGAACAATAACGTAGTTGTCACACAGCAAGTCGAGTATCGTCCGTTTTCTCATCGACCGATGGCAGACAGAGTCGCTCACATGTCAAAAGGTTCTGGACGTGGCAGTTTCCGAGTCATGGATCCCCGACACGAGTGACATGCGTGAAATCCCGTCAGTTCATGATTGAACACCCCCCAGACAGGCCAGAAGGAGCTCGATACTTAAGAGCACGAAATCGTGGGATGTGTAAGGCATCATCCACTGCAGGCTTTCGAGTCGAGGCGGGGTAAAGGTGGAGGTAGGTCGTTGTGTTGTACAATGCGAGTGGACAGGGATGTTTCTCGAAGTGAGGTGGAGTGATATAAATCGTAGCCGCCTCGGCCGCATACCGCGTTTTGCGGGGTTATTAATCCGAGTCCTTGGGATTCCATCGGAGGATATCTTTGGCCCCCCACCATGCAGATCGATGTTTGCCGTCTTCCGGGCGGTGCTGGGAGTTGCAGGTGTCTGGTTGGACAGGGGCTCCGTTCCTAATGTAGATTAGGCTGTGCTGGGTACGTTGAGTTGATGGCAGATGTGTACTGGCATGTTTTGTTTACATGGCTACCACATACTAGACAGAATACATCATCCGGATATAAGTAATTTCAGCCTATGGGCAAGCATCAAACGTTCATCCTTTTGCAAGCACTAGTCCGTACATCTCAACCTGTTCGTTTCCGGTCGTAGACAATGCACACAGGAGCACGAGCCCTATATCAACAACCAACCATGACAAGAGCCAAACCCCAAACATCAAAGCCTCCAAAACTCATAACTATATCAGACTCTCACACCCATCTATCTCCCCTCCACGCCCCCAACCCATCCAAGACTCACTCTCCAATTCCTCAAATCATCAAGCCCTTAACCTTCAACCCCGAAACCATCAGCCCCGTAACCTCCAACCCCTAAACACAATGCCCTCCCAACCACAACAACCACCCTCACAACAACCACCCTCACAACAACCACCCTCACAACAACCACCCTCACAACACCACCCCCCCTCACCCCCAACCCACCCCTCAGTCCTCATCATCGGCGCCGGCCTCGCAGGAATATACATGCTGCACGCCCTCCGCAGCGCCGGCTTCACATGCGCCATCCTCGAAGCATGCGCCGGCATCGGCGGCACCTGGTACCAAAACCGCTACCCGGGCGCCCGCGTCGACACCGCCATGCCACTATACCAGTTTTCCATTCCGGAGGTGTACAAGGTATGTTTTTGTGTCTCTGTACTCATGAACCGCTCTCTTTTGCTCTTTTGTTGGTTTGACTTTGTTTTTCGATGTATGGATGATTGGATGATTGGATGGATGGGCAGATAGACGAATAGACGGACAAACGCTCACGCACGCCAGACCTTCAAATGGCGCTCCACACACCCCACCCGCGCCGAGATCATGGAGTACATAGACCACCTCGACAAAGTCCTCCACATCACGCCCTACGTACACCTGCGCAAACGCGTCGTAGAGGCATCCTACGACACGCACGCCCGCCTCTGGACCGTACAGACCCAAACCACCACCAACGACGACGACACAACCACCAAACCCCCAACAACCCCAACCCAAACAACAACCTTCCACGCCCCCTACCTAATCAGCGCAACCGGCCTCGTCTCCCACCCCTACACACCCCCCTGGCCGGGCCTCAACACCTTCGCCGGCCCAATCCACCACACAAAAACCTGGCCCCACACCGGCATAAACGTGCGCAACTCCCGCGTCGCAATAATCGGCACCGGCGCCTCCGGCGTCCAACTCATCCAAGCCCTCGGCAAAGAAGCCAAATCCCTGATCGTCTTCCAACGCACGCCGAACCTCTGCCTGCCCATGCGCGCACGCACCCTTGATGCCGAGGGACCAGAGCAAACAGATGAGGAATTGGCGCGGGTGTTTGCGCGGCGGCGGGAGACGTTTGCGGGGTATGCGGGTGAGTTTGCGGCGCGGTCGGTGTATGCGGATGGGGAGGGGGCGCGGGAGGAGTTTTTCGGGGGCTTGTGGGCGCGCGGGGGGTTTGCGTTTTGGGTGGAGAATTATGCGGATGTGTTGTTTGAGAGGGGGGCGAATGGGGTTGCGTATGAGTTTTGGGCGCGGGAGACACGGGGCCGGGTGGCGGATGAGAGGAAGAGGGGGGTTCTTGTGCCGCGGGAGGCGCCGCATTGGTTTGGGACGCGGAGGCCGTGTTTGGAGACGGATTATTATGAGGTGCTTGGGCGGGAGAGTGTTGAGGTTGTGGATTTGCGGGGGAATGGGATTGAGAGGGTTGTGCGGGAGGGGATTGTGACGGCGGATGGGGTGGTGAGGGGGGTGGATGTTATTTGTCTTGCTACTGGGTTTGATGCGTTGACGGGGGGGTTGACGGGGATGGGGTTGAGGGGGAGGGATGGGGTTGGGTTGGGGGAGAGGTGGCGGGAGGGGGTGCGGACGAATTTGGGGATGACGGTGTCTGGGTATCCGAATATGTTTTATTTGTTTGCGGTTCATGGGCCGAGTGCGTCGAATGGGCCGTCGTGTATTGAGCTTCAGGGGGATTGGATTGTGGCGGCGATGGTGAAGATGCGGGAGGAAGGGGTCGAGTCGATTGAGGCTACGGCGGAGGCGGAGGCGGCTTGGACGAAGCAGATTCATGATATACTGCGGGGGACGCTGGTACAGGAGACAAACTCGTGGTATAACGGGGCGAATGTGCCGGGGAAGACGGTGGAGCCGTTGATATTCTTTGGGGGATTTCCGGAGTATCGGAGACAGATCTACGAGGTCTTGGATAATGACTTTCGGGGGTTTGTGAAGGTTATGAAAGAGCAGGTTGTGGGGGAGGAATCGACGGAACGTGGTGCGGCGTCCTGTGCAGATAGGCCTATTCATGTGTAGGGCGTATATGGATGTATTGCTCGTGTCTGTAGCCCGCAGAGCGCTTGTTATATTGAATCTCGGATACCATTAGCATGGATCGGATTCTCTTGTCGGCCATGTACTCACATTCCACTTACCTAGGTAGTCCTGAATCTGACTCTCATCGTCCACGGACATCAGTAAGAGACACCGCAAGCATCTCCTGTGATAAAACTTCTCGATTGATGATGCCTCTGATGAATGCTGCCCGCAAGAGCCGCGTATATTTAGACTCCGCCACCTGTAGAAGACACACCAGACAATGCATCTCACCATGCCCACCCACCCGATATTATGATACACCCCAACCCCATACCCCAAAGCCAACACTCTCAAAACCCATCTCCTTCCTTCCACTCTCTCCCCAGCTCCTCCGCCCTCGTCTTCGGGTCATTGCCCCTCTTGACCGCATTATCCCTCAGCCCGTCCAAGATCTTGTTATATTTCTGAATCTCCTTCTCGAACTCGGCATCCTTGCCAGGCTCCGGCTTCTCCAGCTTCTTGAGCTCCTCCGTCTTGCCCTCTTTCTCGGCCTTCTCGATGGCCTCCTTTTTGTTCCGCCAGTCGCGCAGCTTGCCCTCCCAGCCACGCTTCTTCCCATTAATCTCCTGATATTCGTTGTATTGATCGCGGCCGCCGAAGCAGAAGCCGTAGCCGTCGCAGTAGCTATGAAGTGTTAGCATTGACCATCAAATGATGCTCTAGTAGTTGGTGCTTACCAGACATGCTCCTCGGGGCAATGAAACGTCTCCCCAGTCCAGATAAAGTGCCACACGTACTCCCACACGCGCCCACTGATCCCATCCTCCAGCCGCGTCCGCAACAGCCAGTCGCGGTAGTAGACATACCGCGACAGTGGAAGCGCCCGGATTCGGTCCGCGCTCAGGGCAAATTGCGCACAGCACATGCCGGCCAACACCTGCGGAATGGGATCCAGCGGGAAAAGCTCACTCCACGCTTTTGCTAGCTCGCGCTGTTCGGGACGGTGCTCGTCGTCGTCGGTCGCGCCGGGCTTCATCCAGTCCGGGCAACCGGGGTGCCAGTGGCAGCGCAGGTTCATGAAGCCCTCGCGGATCACGCGGTTCGGGTTGAGACGCTTGACAATCTCGGACGAATCGAGACCCATGATCTCGTTGTTGTGCCAGGTCCAGCGATGCCAGTGCATAAAGAGCGTGACGTCGGGCAGGTCGTGGTAGTTGTCGATGATCCATGACAAGTAAATCATGACTTCGTGGCCTTTGTTCTTCGGCGGGTGGTACTTCGCGCTCGGGTCGTTGGCAACGTATTTTGCAATCGGTTGGTTAGGAATCAGTTCCTGCACCCAGTTTGTGTCCTCCTCCTTTGTCGTGGCCATTACCAGCAACGTGCTGAAATTGTATCCCATAGGCCTACTCTCGCCAGGACGGAAGTCCATTTTCGGATTCCAATTCTTGAGGTCTTCAGTCGGGTCATGTTGCTGTCCGCGGTCTGGATCCAGCACCTCGTCGAACTTGTCGCCTAGACCAATGTGTTGCGGTATCCTCCGCCATGTCGCTTCGATCGATGTACTGTGGTAGTAGAAGAGGAAGATAATGACTGCCGCAATCGCCGTGATGGGTATGAAACGTCGCTGAATCATCGCGCTGGATGTATGGAGACCGATGCTGTGTTCCCAGTCGGTAAGGATTGTTCGACGATGGCGTGTATATCTCTACAAACGTGGGCACACCAGCACCTCGATGGCAAAGAGATGAATATGTGCGAATGGCCGCCGCAACATTAAGGAACGGGTATCGAAGTAAGTAAAGACTCCTGAATCCAAGGCGGGCTGGGCAAGATTGATTCTAGAGGTTCCTTGAATGGGCGCCACATTGGGGCTGAGATTCCGCCCCCCGCCGCCCAAAGGCTAGGCTACGTACTATTTTAAAAGCGCCAACATCAGAATACATAATTAGCGCGAGAGTGGAAAGGGAGTTCAAGTCATGTTAAGCAGTGTTTGTTGTCTACGGAAGCTATTTGCCATTACACTGCACGACTCTGCGGGAAATCCATGTGTACAGTTCGAGAGTCAATGCACCTTGCAAGGAACCCCCTTGACCTACAACGCCATGACATCATGAGTGTGTGACATCCTGACAGTAGTATTAAGACCATCGTCTACTAGAGGGAGACGACAGGCCATCAACAACGATGCCACACGCTCTAGACTAGGAGCAGTGTGCGTCTTTGTTCTCGTGTCTCTCGAGTTTACAGCTCGAGGTGCTGCACAGTATGACATCTCGTCAAAAGGCAACAGTCAGGCTTTGCAGATATAGTTGCAATGCTTACAGGCATCTTGCGCAATACACGCCAAGAAGGACCCTGTCTATACGCTTCGACAAAATAGAGCATGTCGAAACGTGCCATGGTTTCAGCTTACCTAGGCGAGAACCAGGCAAACCTGTCTTGGTCTTATTATGTCGAGTCGCGGTGCAGTCGCATACAAGGTCACAGAGGAGGGGCCAGGAAAGGACCTACATGGTGAGTTTTCAATGTTGTAGTGGCGCATGTCAGGTCGAAGAGCAGAGCTAGAGTGAGAGGCGATATGCGGATTGACGGGTAAAGGCCAATTATATAGAAGCGCCTGTCATCTGTGTAGATATATCAAGTTGATGGATTTAGCTCGTCTTCATGGCGTCATTCGTGCATGCTAGAGAGAGATTAAAAGGAGACTCGAGGGCGGTCAGGTGAAGCTGAGTCCCTAGTGAGTGTTTTGGATGAAGCTGCTGATATCGTCAAGGTCACGGGGGAAAAAGGGTCGAAGTCGCAGTTGAATGGTGAAGCGCATGGCGAGTTATGTTTGTTTCGAGGCCTCGAAATGGATTCGTTGCCTTACCATCATCGTTTTGTTGTAAATCTAGGAGAAGTCGCTGCAAGCGCTGAGAGTGCTGTTCACAAGCCGTTCTTCCGAATCCGTTTTCAAAGAGTATGGTAGTACAAATTGCGATGTCGACTCGTCAAGAGACGCAGACAGGCGCCCCGGAAGCTGCTGAGACACCGCGCCGTGCTGTTGCGGAGGCGAAAAGTCGCAGATCGAATTGCCCAAGGAAATCCACATATTATGCCGTACCGTTCGAACCACGGTGTATGAAATGACAGATGGGAAGTTGTGTGATGATTATCGCTTTGCCATCCCGCCGACGCCGATGAAACCGAAAGATGATACTTTTTCCGAGCCACAAATATGATGACTTGCCGCTACAAGGTTAACATGCTCACCAACGGTCGGCCGAGTAATACACACAAGGTCGAGCTTATAACGTGGCATGTCGAGCAACTTTCCGACTTTAAGCGCGAGTAGTCGGACCTGGTCTTGTTAGCGGAAAAGGCATCATCTACGAGAATAGCGGTCGTCACCACGATCTTCGTAAGATCGGCCGCCGCCACGAGTATCATCTGCTGGAGCGCCTCCGCCGTAAGCACCACCAGCTGGAGGAGCCCGGTCTTCGCGATCGTAGTAGCCACTTCCACCACCGCCACCGCCGCCGCCGCCTCCGCCGCGTCGGTCATCTCCACGTCCACCGTAGCGGTCATCGCGAGAAGCATAACGGTCAACACCACCACGATAGCCGTAGTCGTCTCGGTCACGTCGACCACCGTAGCCGCGGTCTTCATATCTGTCGCCACCTCCACCGTAGTTGCGGGAGCGACCACCATAGCCGTGATCATCGCGACGGCCATAGCCACCACCACGACGGTCCTCATACCTGTCGCCGCCGTAGCGACCGCCACCACCTCGAGGACCACGGAAGTCATCTATGACACTGATCAGTGATGTGAAGACGTTTCAGCAGTGGAAAATAGACTTACCGCGCTTGGGAGGGCCGAAGTACTTGCCGGGCGTAGGGGTACGAGGGCGAGCACGGCGAGCCTTCTCAATGCTCAAGGTTCTACCTTGATGGACTTCACCTTGTAGACCTTCCTTGGCAGCATCAGCCTGTTCAGAAGTGACCATCTTGACGAAGCCGAATCCGCGAGAGTCACGAGTGTGAGGGTCACGCATGATGTTGCACTTCTCAACCTCTCCATACTTCTCAAAGAGACGTGTAACCTCCTCCTCAGTCAAGTCAGGGTGTATACCAGTCACGAAAAGGTTGGAGCCAGGGTTGCGAGCACCTTCCTCGTCATCTTGTTGTGCGCCGCGAGGCTCAGCTGGAGGACGGCTGGTCGTAAGAGTTAGATTGAGGGCTTCAGTGTGAGGTGGAAGGCGTTATACCGATCATTGCCACGATCACGATTACCGGGAGATGCGCTACGAGCTCTTGCGTCTTCGTCGCCACGACGGTCAGCTCGAGGTGAGCGGCTGCGCTCACGGTCATATCCGCGATTCTCGTCTAAAGATCAGGTCAGCGCACTCATTCGAGCGTGACAGACGTGTTGTGTATCAAAGTCGAGCAGTAGCATACCTTCGAAACGGCCTTCGGCCTCAAAGTCCATGTCCGCCATTGTTGATGTTTGGTGTGAATAGGGAAGAGGTTTTGCGGCGCTGCGGCTGGAGGTGATGTTTTGGGAGCTGAGGTAAGCTAAGGGAAAAAGCAGCTAGATTCTGGAGGGTTCAGCTAATGCGACCCAAGAACACGATCTAGACGTTGTGTGTATCGTCGAGTGGAATACTTCGCCTTTGATGCGAAGATGGATGGATGTGAGGGAAGAAGCGAGGATGGAAGAGAGACGACGATGAAGAATGTAAAAGTCCGACGCAAGGGGCGAACGAGGCGACAGAAAATCGCAGGGCAACACAAACTGCGGCCTGAGGCAGAAAGTGACGCCTAGCCTTTGAGGCTCCGCTCTGCAGTCCATCCACGATATATTATTATATTGAGTGAGGCGCCTGTGTGAAGCGCGACACGTTTCTCCCTGTAATTACTACTCGCTGGCTGAAACGCAACACGTCTGAATACTGCCTCTATTGCATATGCTCTTTCGGACAATGCCACCGCATGCATCTAGAGCTATTGGGCATACTCAAGCCGGAGCCAATGCATTCCCACGACTACTATGCTTTCAACCACCGCTGTGAGAACGACCTGCCGCAGGGCTTATAATTTCACTCCGGCCATGTCTCACGAGATTTAAAAGCTGTACATGTCATATATCATAGTTCGTTAATCTACACACAGGGGTATACCGGTCCCACTACACGAATCCACTCGCCTGCTTCACCGCCTTCTCCCACCTCTCATACATCTTCTCACTCTGCTCCTTGTCCATCGCCGGATCAAACGTCGTGCTTCCCTCCGTATTCACCGTCTTCAGATCATCGAAACTCTTCCACACGCCATAAGCAAAGCCCGCTGCAATTGCGGCACCTAGCGCCGTCGTCTCGCGCATGTTCGGGCGCTCTACAGGGATGCCAATGAGGTCTGCTTGGGTCTATATGTGTCGTTAGATAAATCGGAGGACGAGAACGAAAAAGTTCAAGGGGGCTAGGAATGGGAAAATATGGGGCTGGGACATACCTGCATGGCGAGATCGGAGTTGCTCATACCGCCATCAACGGCCAGCTGCGTCAACTTCTTGCCCGAGTCTTTCTCCATGGCATCCAGGATGGCTTTTGTCTGAAAGCAAGTGGCCTCCATTGTTGCGCGAGCGATATGGCCTTTTTGTGTATGTTGCGTGATGCCGACTAATGTTGGGTTAGCTTGCAATCAAGTAGATATTACAGGCAGACATACGGATTGTGCCGCGCACATCGTCGACCCAGTACGGCGCAAAGAGCCCGCTGAAGGCCGTGACGAACACAACGCCACCATTATCATCTACAGCAGCAGCATGTTCATTGATTTCCTCTGCACTGTTGATCATGCCGAGGTTGTCGCGCAGGAACTTGATGCCCTGACCTGCCACGGCAATGCTTCCTTCTAGGGCATAAGCTGGGGTTCCATCGAAATCGTACGCGATTGTGGCAAGGAGTCCATTCTTCGAGATGACGGGCTTGCTGCCGACATTATAGAGCAAGAAACAGCCTGTGCCATATGTGTTCTTGGCCTGACCAGCCTCGAATCCTTTCTGGCCGACCAGAGCGGCGGACTGATCGCCGAGAACACCGGCGATTGGAACGTCTTTCAGGATGCCGGAGCTGAGCTTGCCAAATGCCTCCCTGTCAGAAGAGCGCACAATCTTGGGTAGCAAGACCTTTGTTGTGTCGATGTCAAAGAACTTGATGAGCTTATCGTCGTACTTTCTCGTCTCAATGTTCATAAACATAGTCCGGGACGAATTCGTGACATCGGAAACGTAGACGTCTGCGGCCTTGCCGCCGTTGAGCTTGTACACCAGCCACGCATCAACAGTACCAAACGCAAGGTTGCCCGCTTCGTAGCAATCAGCGACTTCCTTGACATTCTTCAACAGCCACAGTAGCTTCGTAGCGGACGGATATGTGGATAGTGGGAGACCGCACAGGTCAAGAAGGCCATCTGCGCCCTCACGCTGCTTGAGTTCGCGAACAAGCGCTTGTTGGCGGATATCCGTCCATACGATGGCGTTGTGCAGAGCTTTGCCAGTGGTCTTGTCCCACACGACTGTCGTTTCGCGCTGATTCGTGATGCCGACGGACTGGATCTGGTTCTTCGAGAAGCCCTTGCGCTCTAATTCTTGCGTCGCCTTCTCGATGCACACGCGGACAGACGAGATGAGCTCCTCGGGGTCATGTTCGTGCCAGCTGAGATGGCGCGTCAGCAATTGGTCTTATCGCAATTCAATACCCGACGCAGACTCCACCCGAATCTGTCCACTACCCCACATCCGATAATCCCCGTAGCGAAGAAGTTGAAAGGAACACTGACCCTGAATGCGGATAGATTTGTTTGAACTCAACCTGGTGGGAGGCAATTGGTTCTCCTCTTTGGTCGAAGATTAGGAATCTAGAGCTGGTGGTGCCTTGGTCGATGGCACCCACAAAGACGTCCTTTGCGTTTGATTTCCCTTCGAGCTGGGCGAGTCTCTTCTCGATGGAGTCATTCTTCTTTTGGAGAGAGTCAATGAGCTCTATTACTTTCTGTAGATACATTAGCAGCTGTAACGCCACGTGTTGCGAATGACGGTACATTATTGATATCTGGGGCTTGCAAGCTCTCAACATTCTCGATATGAGCAGTCTCTTGCGCCGGCTTCAACGAGGATGGGTCTATGGTCGCCATTGCATATGAAAATAGGTACGATGACACAACTCGTGATAAAGACAACGGAGAGGTGCGCGAGAGGATGCAATCAGCAAACACGAGCGCCGAGCTTGGGGTTTTGAGTGACAGAGCAAGCTGCTGGCAAGACAGTTAATAGGATGATAGTAGAGAGAGACACAGAGAGATAGAGGTATTGGAATGAAATGGATTCATGCAGGTGGCCCACAGGGTTCAAGGGGGATTACCCCACCGTGGGGCATCCATCCATCCATATCCATCATTTGCTTTTACCACGATACAATCCACCAATACCCTTCGCCTTCTCGGGCCTTGGGTGTTGGCGCGATGGAACCGACAGAGAAAGGCAAAGGGATTAGCTGTGTTGTCCACTTAACCAATTGGCCGTCACATGTCCCAGCTGTACCAGGCGTTTGATCCGTAGATGACGTTACAGGTTACAAGAGGAGATCGATCATCGATGGGATGCACCGCCACCAGACGTGATTACTTTGGCTTGGCCGTAACCACGCCGCAATCAATTCGAGAGACACATATGGCCGTCTTGTAGCCTTGTGTCGTGTGCGGTAGATGCCATAGCCCAGCATGTCAGGCATATATGATAGGACTGTGTCGTGCGGTTGAAGGCCGACACTGGCCGTGACACCATATGTATATGAGAAGAGCGACAACATCTTGCATCCTGCATCCTGCAGTACCGACGTTTGCATAAAACCTCCGATGCGTCTAATACCGGCCCACACAGCCAATGTGACTGCTGCAGAGGCGGCTGAGTATTACAGCACTAATGTCGGAGGATAGCAGTGCAGTCCAACTATCCACTTCGAGCATCCATGGCTTTTGTGGCCACGCGCATGCCATCCAGGACGCTGAAGTTCGGTCGCTTCCATAAGCTGCGGATCGCTCTCGAACATGGCAGCATGCACAAGATGCATGATTGACCCATTGTTCTTAGTGGCGAGGTCTTGGTGGTGTCGACACATGGTGGTACCGGTGGGTGCACACTGGGGCATTGGTCTTGGCTTGGCTTGCAAAAGAGATATGATATATCACAGCTAGAATGTGGGCACTGACTATCTTACCTGGCGAGGCGTTTGTCGCTTGACTTGAGTCAAGAGTAGCAGAAGAGAGGACAGCGAATACTCTGTTGCACATATGCCGAATACATATTCATATCATCTCGTGCATGTCGCGGGTATCGATAGCCAGCCAGGGAGCGCGTCAAAGTGGATCTCTCGGCTATGGATCCATCCGTCGTTTTCCTAGAACCTGAGTCGGCTTAGCACTCGCATGTTGCGCTATGTCTCCCCCACCTAAATTTACGTGAGACAGACATATTTTAGCATTTTATCATATACTCGTCGCTAACGCGTTACTATTACCGATTATATATATTTAGTAGGTTATTAAGGCTATCTAGTAGTTAGTACACCTATTATATAGTATTCTTCTAGTATTTTTAGCTTATAGTTATATATAGTAGGCCTACCTAGTAGGGTGTACGAATCTAGTACCTATTATTAAATTAACTTCCTTCTTAAACACGATATACCTATAATTACTACCACCTAGAAGTCTTAGGTCTCGAAGGCTATAGTTAATTATATAAGGTATAATCTATCTACGTATAGCTAGCGAAGTAGACCTCTATCTATAAAGACGCGTGGTTATAAGACTATACTTAGTAATTATATAATAGAATTACTATTCGAGTACCTACTCTAGGAGGGATAGCTATACCTTAATAAGATAGTTAAATAGATATATAAAGAGCTTAAGATAGTAACCTTACTATCTACTATCTTAAAGTAGTTAAAGAAGTAAGGGTGGAATAGGCGGCTATTAAAGCGTATTTATTCTTAACGCTTAGAGATTATACGTCGCTCCTATCGTAAGGATATAGCTTAGTTACCTACTAATCGCCTTATCTTTATTAATAAGGTTATCTTTAATAAGAAAATAGAGTAGAGGAGGCGAGGTAGGGCTCCTCGTAGAGAGACTTCTATATAATCTACTAGTATTAATCGAGGCTAGATATATAGCGTATATAGCGTAATCTCTATTAATAGATTTATTACCTATAGAATTAAGAAGGGCTACTTTAATAAGGAAGAGTTTATTAATTAGCTAGAGGTATACCTATTTCCTAGCCTATAAGAAAAGTATCCTAACTAGGTAATAGTTATCGTGATAGATAATCTCTCGCTCTATACCGATAAAGACGTTACTCCTATAGTTACTATAGCTAGCTATACTCTTCGATATACACCGCCTTATTCGCCTAATTATAACCCTATTAAGTTGGTATAGGCGGTACTAAAGGCGTGGATTTGAAGGTGGTACCTATACGTACGTAAGTAATTAGTTAACTTCGAGGAGTTCTTATACCGCGCCTTTAAGAATAGCTACTATAATAGATTTACTCTCCGCTACTTTAAGTATACTACTAATGGCTAGTATATTAATAAAACGCTACGGGAGTATATTATTAAGGATTTAAAGTAATTCGGGCGTAGAAGAAGAAGTGGTTTTATAGAGGAAGTTAAGGATATTAGTTAACTTTTTATAGTACTATTTACTAACTAACGTTATATCGTCCTTACTTATATAGCTTAATATAGTAATATAGAGGTTACTTAATTATATATATATATATATATATACTAAATATAAAGTTCGCGATATCTCTACTTAAAGCCCTTATATAGTACCGGAGGTAAGCCCGTAGAGTGCCTTCGCTACTTTCTCCTACTCTACTACCTTTAGACTATTCTTATACTTATAAAGATAGCGATAAGTATTAAGGACTATTGTAAAGAGTAAAGACGTAGGATAGTAGTCTAATAGTTCATAGAGAGACATAGAAATGTATTTATAGAGTAATCTTACTCTTATATAAGGTTGATTCCTAACGAGTAGAAATCGGTTTATACGGTCTACTTATATAGTAACCTCGCTTAACTTAGCTAACTTAACCTAGCTCTAGCCACTACGTGGCTATATAGATTAGAATAGTTTATATAGATCTATTATAGTTCCCGTCCTAATAATATCCTTCTTCTTTTTATACTTCGCTCTAAAGTACTTAAGTATATATAATCCTAAGTCTCTATAATCTATCATATATCTATATATCCGTGACTAAGTTTCTATAATGTTATAACTATCCTTAATATAGGTAAACTTAAGATTCTAGTTTACTTTTACTAGTTTATATACGCGCTTATTCCTTACTTCGTGGCTACTACCTAGGATATATAATTACTACTTTAGTCGAGTATATATTTAGCTTCGCTCGCCTTTAATTTTATTCTCTAGTATATCTACCTCGCTCTTAAGGTAAGTTATTAATTTATATACTATCTTCTCTAGTTTAGGTTTAGAAGGGTCTATAGTAGTCTATTCTTATTAGAACCGGTCCTATATAACCTATTTACGTTATTATAGTTACTAATTTAGCTTTATTAATTACCGTTAAGGGTAGACGAATATTCCTTCCTTAGATCTCTAGCTAATATATATATATAGATATCTAATACTAGTCCTATCTCTAAGCCTACCTCCTTCTCTTATAAGACTCGCTCTAAAGATATCGCCTCCTCCCTAGCCACGCCGGCTAAGAAGTCTACCTATTACGGTAGTATAAAGGCGCGCTCCAAGTCGGAGAAGAGAGTAGCTAGGGCTACTACTACTACTTCTACTACTAATATGGCCACTGGTCGCTCTAATCTAGGTAATCCTAGTACTAAACTTATAGATAAAGTAGTTATAGATTCTCCTCTCACTCTAAAGCGTACGCCATCTACTCTACCTTCTCTAGAGGATAAAGAAGATCTTATTATAGATAATAATCGCGAGCCCTCGCGCTTACCTACGCCACCGCCTTACCGCTCTTCCTTCCGGTCTAATATAGACCGATTTAGTTACTCTAGGTCCTTTTAGAATCTTAATATTTACTCTAAACCCTAGTCTACTAATAATAAGGCCTAGGTCGCTAAGAATACTAAACGTGGTCGCGGTTTACGCTATAGAAAAACGGCGAACTACGGTTTAATATACTATAAGTATATTAAGGGCTATACGGCCGGCTCTAAATATCTCTTTCGCTCTAACTCTAGTATTAGCTACTACTCTACTAACCGTGACGGGCCTATATACCCTATCTTTACTCTATCTACCCGCTACCGCTACTATACTATAATTAGTAAGACTTATCTATAGATAAGTATAATAGGCTATCTTAATCTAGTATAATCTAAAGTAGTCCACGCTAATATATTCTTAGGTTCCTATATATATATAAGATATATATAACGACCTTCGCGTCCGTGAGACCCTTAGGGGTTCTTATAGCCGCCTATCTACTATATAGAGGGAGTTTAGAGAGCGCTATAAGCTCTTCCTAGAGGTTATTAAAGTATAAGTTATAAGCACGTTAATTATTTTTAATATCTATTAATTTTTCTAGCCGCCGTAAGATCCCTAGCGCCTAGACTACCTATTCTAGGGAGTCTATCCTAGCTATAGAGGCCGTAGAGAGGATTCGCTCTATCCCCCTCTATCTATCTTACGCTACTAATAGATCTTATAAGAGGTCTACTATTTCTCCCTCTAAGTCGCCTTATAAGAGGGTATATATTCCTTTCTAGATTATTCTAGATCGTGTTAGCTAACTTTAGACCTAGTCGCTACGCTCCGGCGCTTAAGGCTCTTCCCTCTAGGCTCTAACGGATCGGGTTATTACTCTAGAGGCTAAGGTTATCGTCCTCCGCCGCTATATCATGCGGTTAGAGAGAACTATACTAGAGGTTAGAATAGATAATAAGATAGAGGAGTAGCTCTATAGTTCTAGCTCTATGGGTTTGGCTCTATATATTAGCTCTATGGTCTAGCTCTATATATTAGCTCTATGCCTGGCTCTATATATTCTAGATCTACTATAGGTGGTACGCGCCGGCTGTAAGGAGGCGGGCTCTACGTACTAACCAACTACACCAAAAGGACCGAATCTTGAAGCTACTACTTCAAGGGTAGAGTACACTACTTATATACGACTGCTGCACATATATAGAATCAACTGGTAGGCCACGTACCTGACACCGGCTCTATTTACCTAGCTTTTATCCGTTTTAGTCCTTTTTAGACCGTTTAGATACCCGTCGGCTAGTTTCTAGTAATTTAATTCTTAACTTAGTGATATTATATGTACGCTCGCTTAGCTTATAACTATCGGTTTCTACATTCTAATTTTCCTTAAGTTACCTAAGTATAGGCACCGTATATAAATTAGTTTATCTCTATAAATTCTATTAGAGTACCTAAACTAGTAGCCTAGTAGTTATCGGTTCGGGTACTCTAACCTTTTATATTTCGTGTTAAGAGTTTAATTCTATAGTAGGGTACCTTTTTTTTAGGTTCTTAGTCCTATATTTTTCTCGTATATAATAGTCCATATTAGTCCATTCTAGACTCTTCTATGTTATTCTATTATGGTATATCGCGTCGCGTTCCTAAAATAGTTATTTACGCTTTCTACGCGTCTAGTAACCGTACGACGCTTAAATTATGGGGCTACTATATAGAGTTTTCCTAGTGCGCGTCTAGATTTCCTAGTTTAGCACTTCGTTCTCTATAGTATCCTTCTTCTTTTTATAATGACCGTAACGTTACTATACTTATATTAATAATACGCTATTCTATATCTTTTACTTATATATAGCCATTATAGAACTTAAGATATATACCGCTAGTTCCTAGGTGTCCTCGTCCTTAGTATAGTCCTTCTAACGGATTCTATATTTCTAAATACCGTCTTTATTAATTCTATATTCGATAATATAGTCTACTTCGAACACGTCTAGTCTATCTTAGGGTATAATAGAGTATAACTATACGTTCGTGTAGCTATATATATTAGATCGAAATCTTTCGAGTAGTAAGACGTGGAACACGTTATAGATTCTTATATCGCTTCCTAAGTCGAGCTTATAGGCTCTTATACCGATACGACGTTTAATTCGGAAGGGACTAGCTATTTTATAATCGAGCTTCTTATTTACTCGTGATATTTATATATTATAGACGTTAAGAAGGATCTTATCGCCCTTCTTATACGTCTAATCCTTAGCTAATCTATTATAGTACTTCGTATACGAGTCGTTTACTTATTAGATTATAGCGCGATAGTTACATGCGGTTTCGAAGATTTTAATTACTAATTTCTAAGCGTGGACGTTCACGTCTATTATTTAATTAAATTAGACCGTCTAAGGCTTAAAACCTATCCTTAGACTACGTCCGAGGTTCGCCTAGAAAGGTATAATATCTATTATACTATAA